>NW_011499905.1:331086-332512 GCF_000495115.2 Populus euphratica | reverse complement strand
TGGTTTGACCCCGGTCTTGCCGGGTTATTTATTACTTCGACACTCCTGCACTTGGGAGAAGACATCAATCTTTTAGTCGTGTCAGATTGTACCTGAGCTTTATTTGGTTGCTAGATGTTTGCCTAAAATAAAGTCTTTTAAAAAATAAAAGACTTTCTCATGTTTAAGTCAACAAAATATAGTATAGAAATAATATAGAAAGAGATGAATAGTAAAGGTAAAGATAATGTATTATTTTAGCATGTACGTTGCTTGACCGTTTTTTATGATTGACTTGTTTTACCTCGCAAGTACACAAGTGTGCGATGTGGCAATTAACTTGGTAAGATCGATGTCATATCCACAGAGAGCTAGATTTGGAAATTAAGCTAGTTAAAAAAAAATCAAGAGAAATTAAATTAACAATAACTTGATTGAAAATAATTGATAGATTTGTTTTCAAAGATGAAAACGTGTAAATAGATTTTAAATAACAAGAAAAGAAAGTTTTGGTCTAAATCAATTTTAATGGTCATGTATTGGTGATTCCTTCAAGATATATAAGATAACTCAACCTAATATCAACGATGGTGATATTAGATCGGAAGATATTACAATGACGTTTAAAAAGATGAAAATTGATTATTGCTTAAAAATAAATAAGTACATTAATATTAAGTAAGACATTGAATCAAGCAATCTCTATACCAAAACTAAAGTTTGTGCATAAAAATTCAAGATTAAAACAATACCTAAATGATTTCTAAAATTTCTTTACAATAATAAATCATTAATGAAGAAAATAAGAAGATAAACATTAAGATTCATTCATATCCTAAAGAACTCACCTCAATCACCATTATCCTTGATTTGGATCCAAGAAAGCAAGAAAAAGTTTAGCCAACCATGATTATATATAAGAACACTTCAATAAACATGAAATAACTTGAATTAAACTGAAATAATAAGTTTTACAAACTAAAGAACTGAAATCTACAAAGAAGAACACAACATAATTTCAGTAAAAATTCAGACACAAATATGATGCTAACTTTGGACAGCAATTTAGGCCCTCATATAAGCATCTTTTGGAGATATCTATTAGAGATATATTTATATAAAATTATATCACCTTTCCATATCATTAGAGAAAAGCTCATTGGGACACCTGAGTCAAAAGTTATGGGTAAAACACCGAAAGGTGTTCTGAAAAATCAAATCAGGCTAGCTTTGCAACCACTTTGGTACATGTTTTTTTTCCTCATTTATGAGCTACATCTTTCTTCTTTTTGACCCAAAATAATGTAAAAATGTCCCCTCCAGCTTTCCATCCATGTGCTTGCCTTCTTGGATCAATGGATTACCCAAAATAAATCAATTGTTGTTGTGTGGACATGTAAGATCATGGATTGTGTTTGGGTTGATTTGAAGGTTGATTTAGGGTTGA
>NW_011499905.1:317916-331020 GCF_000495115.2 Populus euphratica | reverse complement strand
AAGTTTGCATATTGCACACAATATAAGGCAAGTTTGGGCTTGAAATAGATCATATAACAATCTTTTCTAGGATTGGAATTGAATTGATTTTTTTGGGGGAAATTTGGAGCACTTATTTGAACCAAGATTTGCTTCAACTTTCAACTAAATTTCTCTTCAATTCTTTATTCTAAATTTTATAATTAAAGTTTCTGATATAATCCGTTTAAGCTCTAAAAACCCAGCAAAACATTAAAAAAAACTTCATTACTAAAAAGCACATCAATTATTATAAAAACCCAAATAAAAACAATAAATACATATGTAAAATAAGAGACTTAATGATACTTTTGATGCACAATCATACATGATTATATGGGGTAAAGTTGTATGATGTAGAGTTTGTATTGACTTATAATGACTTGTAAATTTCTTGGCTTTTGATGAAGTAGCTTTGGCTTTTAATGGTTTAGTATATCTCTGACTATGAGAATGGTTGGCTTTATATGGTGAGATTGTATAGAGAATTGGCTCTAGTTTGCTTACAAATATATTTATACACCTAGTTCTTTAACTTTTTTCATGAAGAATAAAACATGTTATCAGTGGAGAAGTTGGTGCTCGCTATGGGTTATAGAGCTGGAAATCTATCAAAAGAGAAAATAATACTTGTTACTGCTATCAAATGCTTTTCCTATAAGGAAAAAGGCATTTGCTAGTTATGGTAGGCATTGATTATTGTGTCGTGTCATGTCATGTTTTTTTGAAGCTTTGTCATCATTGATAAAAATATGGGTGATGATCAGTGCTCTTGATGTAGAAGATGATGTTCGCTCTGTATAAACAGGATTGGATAGAATGAGTGTTAGGTATCATTGGATGTCAATGTCAGGCTGAAATTTCAATTAAGACAATTAGCCTTTTATATAATTTTTTTAAAAAAATTTCTTAACTAATTAAAGGCAACTAAATAAATTAATAATCATTTGATTTATTATTGTATTTATGCAATTAATATGATAAGATTCATATAATAAAAGTTTGTGTTCTCCAAATACTAGTATTTGTTTATTTTGTAATCATTCTTAGGGCTTAAGATTGCACACTGATAATACTAGCTCCTTTCCCCATCTTTAGTTTGATTCATTTCCACTTATTTTCCTTTATTTTTTAAATATCTATTAATTATTTGTATATATGACATTAAGTGGCTTCATAAGCAAAATTAACTAACCATACTATTAATGAATAATGCATATTCTAGATTAATTATTAACCAATATTGGACATGCATGAATGCCACCTATATTTATCTCTGATAAATATACAAAATATTTTTTTCTATAAATCTTGTTAAATATTATTCTTGTCCAAGTAAGATTATTGGTTATTTCCCCTGTAAAATATCAACATTACTTTTTTATATTGATTTAATGATTTTTTATAATAATTACCTGTAATTTTAGGAACATAGTACAATAAACTTGGCTATCCTTTAGTCTATTAATGAAAACCCTTCCAACCATTGGGTTAGATCTGCATTTATGGTAAACTTATTAATATACTTTACATGTTATTTATATTGCATATACTTTAGAGAAAACCTCAGTCTAGCTCTAACCTTAATACTCACTCTCAATTTAGTCCCAATCTTTAATTTCAACCCAAGCAAAAAATGTACTTCATTTGATGAGATTTAAGGAGTTTATATATTATCTTTTGAAGGGCAGTGATACCAAAATGGTATGAAATTAAAAAGAAATAGGTTACGCATACAAATAATAGTTTCTATTTACCAATATAAGGTGCAAAATAAAAAAGATATAGATATAAATAACTCACAACTCTAAATATACAAATAAAATCACCACTTTAGAGATATAAAGTTAAGGAAATAAGTCTACCACTTATAAAGAAGACAGAATTTGATAGGTTCATAAAAGGCCAAACCAAAGATTTTAATTCAAAATTAGCCAAAAAATCTCTAATACATAGTCTGAATAAAAAATATATACTTAGAACAACCCTCCAAGTCTAGAGAAACATTAAGATAACAATATTAAGATTCAAATAAATGAGTTTGATATAAAATTAGAAAAATATTAACTAGCACATGTTTTTAACTTCCTAAAAACACAAACATAAACATAAAAACTAAAATAATCATAACCTTTTGTAGAAAATTCCAATGCAAGCATGGTTTAACAATATGAAAATATCACATTTTGAACTTTAAAACCACATATGATAAGATTATTTTCCCATACATTGAAGACATAAAATTTAGGCTCAAATTTAGCTTGTAAGTTAACATTAAACTTCATTAAGAATTTTACTCATTTGCATATCCAACTCAAACTCAAATAGCCTAACATTAGTCGAACTATTTGAGGACACTTTTATGTTAGACAGGGAATGAGCTTATTTGTTCTTTGTCTTCTAAAATCATGACATGTGAACTTGTAAACCCTAACTACATAGGAATGTTAATCTCAGAGATTGATGATAAAACATCTTTGTACAAGAAATAAAAATTTTCTTTGCGTGGTTAATGTCGTTACACGACGTCGGGAGACGACTCCACTCTTTTTTGTTTGTTTTAACAAAAAGAATAATTAGTTTTTTTCTTGATTGAGGGAAATAAAGATTTTATTGGAGTCGCCATCTAGTAATTTAAGGGAACTAGAAATCCAAAATTAGATACTGGTCTCAGAGATTCGGGTACTGGATTAGTTATGATTAAGGGAAGGTAGACACTACCCTTAAAACATCCTTTCAGAGAAAGGTTACCCTTACTTGTGTGTTTTTCATTTGATTCAAATGCTATTATATTTTGAGCTTATTTGCAAATTTTTTAAGATGGTTAATGTCGGTCCCTAAAAATAGGAGACACGTTAAAAATGACATCAGCCCCTGAAATTAGGAGACTTTGTCTAAAATGTCGATATTTGTCCCTAAAAAGGAGAGTTACGTCTGATTTACCAAAAGAAATAATAATGGACATAATCCATATTTGGTATTTAAATTTTTGACATCGGTCTTTTTTTTTGTAAATAAAAGAGACGTGTCGACAAATAATATTTATTTTATAAAACAAAAATTATTTTGATATCATCGAGAAATGGGTATATCCATTTTTTGAGAATTGGGTATTGACCCATGAACAGTGATATGATAAAATGGGTGTTGGAGCCGCATCGTTATTTATTTTAAATTTATTTTTTTGTTTTTTTTGTTTTTTTACATGCAAAAATTTACAAATATTTATATATAAAAATATAAAAAATAATCATAGAAAATTACCCGAGTGCCACTGTATAGGTAAAAGATTGAAATACCCTCGGATTTATCGAAAATTTATGAAAATGCCACTGGCGGCGCGTGTGGCTCACGCGCGGCTACTGTTGACGGCGGTGAATTTTTCCAGTGAGATTCAGGCCAAAAGATGGTTGATTCTGGTAGATCTAATGACGAGGATTCTGATGGTGGTGGTCTCGACGGCCATTGATGGCTGATGAGGGAGAATCGACGACTTGAAGGTCGGTTGGCCGATGACGGTCGCGGCCTTTTTCCTGCCAAAATCGCTGGTGAAAAAGTGTAAAATGGCCGGGGTTTTGCTTCAGAGGAGGCGATGCACCTTTCTATGATGGTTTTTCAGCTTGAAACGGCCAAAAATGGGAGATCGGATGAGAGAGAGAATCGCCGGCGAGAGGAGAGAGAGGCTTTGCGTTTGGATACGGTGTGGACGAGTGTATGGTACACCGGTACGTCTAAAGCCTGTGAACCGTTGGATCGTTGATGAATAGATCGTGCGGCTGTGATTGGCTTGATTTGTAAGTTGATCGGACGGTCAGGATGGACTGGCTATGATCTGGTGTGTCGTGGTGTACCGAGTGTTGGGTACACCTGATGACATGGCGCAACAGGATCAAAGGGCAGATTATTTTAAAGGCTGAGATTGATTTGAGTTTTAATCTGGTATGGTAAAGCCTATTGTATCCTAAAAAAATCAAAGGCTCAGATTTAAATACTAGGGTGATATATTTGTGGTATTTTTCAATTTGTTTTTTTAAAAAATCAATATCTTACTAGGGTGAAGAAAAAGTAAAACAAAAATAAACAGTGTCAAATAGTAACACAAATAGTAACACTCTCGAATTCAAAATTCAAAATTCGTTTTCTGTTCTGTCCTGTGTGTCTTGGTTTCATTGGCTTTATAGCCAATGAAAGGGGACAACAAATTACAGATTGTGCAGGTAATTACAGGATTGTGCAAAATTTTCAATGTACAACTGCACCGTCTACCATCGACAGAAATTCTCTGCCTACTGTGACAAAATTAAATTATTCGTTTTGTTTTATTATATATAATAATAATATTTATTTATAGGGGTAAAATTAAAAATTCAAAACAGTATTATAAAAAGCTTTTCATCCGCTAAAAATCAATTTTAATTACAAAAAAAAATCTTTATACGGGTATAAACTCGGTGGACCGGGTTTTTGACCAAAAATACCAGTTTTGACCAAAAATAGTCTGAAACTCATTTTTTCATCATGGTCGACATGGTGGGACCCGTATTGACCCGGTGGACTCAGTTTTGACCGAAAATGACGGTTTTAACTCGAAACTCATTTTTCATCGTGGCCGACATGATGGGACTCGTATTGACTCGGTGGACTCGGTTTTGACAGAAAATGACGGTTTTGACCCGAAACAACCCGAAACTCATTTTTCATCCTAGTCGACATGGTGGGACCCGTATTGACCCGGTGGACTTGGTTTTGACTGAAAATGACGGTTTTGACCTGAAATGGCCCGAAACTCATTTTTCATCACGGTCGACATGGTGGGACCTGTATTGACCTGGTGGACTTGATTTTGACCGAAAATGACAGTTTTGACCCGAATCAGCCCGGAACTCATTTTTTATCCTGGTCGACATCATTTAACCCGTATTGACCTGGTGGACTAGATTTTGATCGAAAGATGCGGTTGACTCGAAAGATGCGGGTGACTCGCGGAAATATATTTTTAAATCTTTTTTCTTCTTCTTTTTTTATTTATTATATTTTGTTGTTGTGAATAATAAGATAAAATAACATTCGAGAAAATTTTAGTGAATCCAAAATTGGGTTACAATAGTTAATATGAACTCATACATTAATAATAACTTTGTTACTCTGGTTTCCTAATTTATATATTGATCTTTGTTATACCAACTATTTAGACCCAAGATCACCTAAAAATTGATATAAAGATTTAAAAAATTAGTATTAGAGTTTAGTTTGATCAAAAGACCAAAAAATTAAGAAAAACATGGTATAATAGTAGTTTACATAACAACAACAACTCCTTCACATAGACACAAAAATAGCAACATAAACTTCTTCATAAAAATAATGATAGCCTTTTGTAATAGCAAAAACTTCTTCATATCAACACCATATAACAACAACAAAAACCAACAAGTTTTTTCTAGTAGTGGCAACAATGAACAAACCTCAAAACATAGCAGTAAAATAAAAATTTTAATGTACGTTAACCTCGAATACACAACATAAATTAGCCTCTAAGTGATTAACAATAATAAATTTGCAAAAAATAGAGATAAAAGGATAACAATTAAAAGATTGCAAGTCAAAAAATTATATTTTCTAATAGTTTGATTGAATAATCTTGAAAACCACTCTATATAAGAAAACTGCTAAGGATATTTGGGATTTTATGGAGAAAACAAAATATCAAAAAATAATAAGAGCGAAGAGCTAGCAACTTCAAGCACTTCAAATGGAATCTAAAATGTTTAGAATAAATATGGAAGAGTCAGTCATATGTTATTTTTCATGAAAGATAATGAGAGAAAATAAGCATTATGAAAGGATCCATTAAAGTTGCATATTAAGCCAATTACAAGGTGAAGGGATAAGAGGGCTAAAGAGGTCATTTTGGCCATAATCTTCCTAATATACAATTTTAAGCATAACTTTCAATCTGACCATTATATCAAGTTGAAATTTTACTATGATATTTTAGAGGCTTTATTTTATGTAGGATTACAATTTCATAGCAATCGAGGTTCAAGAAGGCCTTGTGATAAAAACCAAAATCTATTTTACAAGAATTGTATTATTTTTTTAGTGGTTTACAATTATATTTCCTTATATATTATAGATTTCCTCTATATATATATATATAAAAGATTACAAATCAGCGTAGGACTTTATAGGTGGCAAATCTCTAATTATCATGAGATATTTTGGTTAGTAGTTTAGGAATTTTATTAATTAACTTACAAGGTAAAATTTTCATAATTTCCTAGGAAGCATAAAGTCGATAGCTTCTAAATTTGACAAGAATATATATAGTCGGCTCTTATTTATTATACAAAGAATCATAGTCAACTATTCAACATATTTTTATAAAGAGTTACAACAGTTAATGTCTAACAAGTATATTTGTGGCAACTTAGTTAATGCCATTTTAGTAGTTTATTAGGGTTAAGTTTATTTTGACACGATAAATATTCTTTTTAAGGATTATTATTCAGATTGGATTATTATTGATTTTTTCATGACTTTTGTTTGCTTATGTGGAGATCACTCATACATATTAGTTCTTTATTGAACTATAATAAACTTGTTAAAGATCAATTGTCTTTGTGGTATTTTTCTTATACTTTCAATTCATGATTCCTTATAATTTTTTTGGGTTGGGGCCTTCATTCTAATATCTTCAATGCCTTGATTTAAGTAATAATTGTGTTGAGTTTTTGCTATCTTTAAATTTAATTTTAGCTTTTTTGTGTTGTTATTTCTTGCATGTGGGTTCTACGGTTCTTGCCTTTTTATTTTGCATAAGTTGATATTAGAATAATAATTTAAAATTATATATATATATATATATATATATATAAGTTTCCATATTAGTCTTTATTGTTTTCTTACATCTTACTATTATGGCTTAATACATTTTTTTTTAAATTGCACATTATGGAATTTGCTACAAATCAAAAGTTACAAAGTTTGAATTTAAGACTTAAGGAAAATACACCACAATTTGATATTTCTTGCGGCCGCCGTAGGGGGGTTATTGGATATCTAAGTTTTGATAATTGATTTTGAGGTTATTTGAACACATATAGGTTTGGGTAATTCTAAATTGCAAAATTAGTTTCTTTGGTGTCAATTTGCATCACCCCAAATTTCTTTGTTTTGCTACTATTATTTTTGGTTAAATTAGTAGTCTATTGATAGTTTTAGGTTTCTTAGAGTTTCTAATTACATTTTATTCTAAATTATTTTTTCTTTCATATTAATTTTTGTGTTCGTATTGTTTTTGTTGTTATTTTATTTGTGTTATCATTTTTGTATTCATAACTCATTTTATTGCTGTTTTTTTTCTTAATTCTTTGATTCCAAAGAATCTTAGGTTGATGTTACAACTTATTCTCTTTATTTGTTTAGGATTAGTTTCTTAAAAAACCAACAAAGATAACATGAGAAGTGTGAAAAGTTATATTTGAGTAAAACACATATGGAGTAACTTCTATTTAGTTGCAAACAAGTGAGAGAGTGAGTGACAATATATTTTCTTGTTATCAATGTGATTTTTAGATTTCGATGATATCTTTCAAATGCGATATATCACCACTAAAAGAGAGGGATAATTAAATTTTTATGATTCGAGCTAAAAAATAACAATTTAAGAGGACAAAGTTGAGGTTTATAGAGGTTTTTGACAGGTTAGAGAGGTACAAGTCCATGATTAGTAATATGTGAGATAGGTTAAACCGTAGGAATCTCAATGTTAAAAGGCTAGAAAGGCGAGCTATATCACCTACAAATGAGCTTGTTGACGAGAATGAAGAGGGAAAATCTAAAGATTTTAACCATGCATCAATTGGTCAAGGGGTATATTTTGAAAACCTAGAAACAAAGAAACAAAAGAGAAAGGTTTTCAACAAGATGATTAATTCGACTATAAAGGTGTAGGTATGGATCATGGTTACCATGATTATTTGGATAGAAACTTGGGACTATTAATATTAAAATTCTAGCATTTCAGAGGAGTAATGATCTCAAGGCTTATTTAGAGTAGAAAAAAGAAGATTGAGATGATATTTGATTGTCATTACTATTTAGAGGAGAAAACAAGTAAAACTCATTGTTATTAAATTTACTAATTATGTTATAATATGGTATAATCACCTTGTTTTGAGTAAGATGAGAAACTATAAGACACTTGTTGATACTTGAGAATAGATGAAAGCAATCATGAAAATAAGATATGTTCTGGAACACTATTACCAAAAATTATATAACAGGTTGCAAAGTTTAACTTAAGGATTTAAGAGTGTTGAAGATTATCATAAAAAGATATAAAAAAATGTTATGATTCGAGCTAATATAGTACATGATAGAGAAGAAACTATAGCTAGGTTTCTAAATGGTCTGAACCGTGATATAACAAATATAGTTGAGTCGCAACATTATATAGAGTTAGAAGACATAGTTCATATAGCTATGAAGTTGGAAAGGCAACTTAAAAGAAAGGGAGATACATAACAAGTTGTTAATTTGGGTTTGTTTTTCATCATGGAGGTTGAATTATAAGAAAAATAGGGTTACCTAAACCAAGTTAATAATGGGTGCTAAAATCGAACCTTCTCAGGCAAAGAAAGAAATCACCAGTAATTCTAAAGGTAAATCTAATTAATCACCACTAATTCTAAAGGTAAATTTAATTTGAGCTACTTATAATTGAGATATAAAGTATTTTACGTATATGAGATTTGAGATTTGGCACATAGCTTTTTAATGTCCAAATAAAAAAGCTATGATTTTACAGAATCACAATAATATTGAGACCAAGAGTGACAACACTCATGAGAGATGCCATAATTTTTTATTAGATTATTATTGATTTTTTCATAACTTTTGTTTTCTTGTGTGAGAATTACTCATACCTATTGGTTCTTCATTGAACTATCTTAAAATTATCAAATATTAATTATCTTTCCGACATTTTTTCTTATATTTTCAATTCGCGATTTCTTATAATTGCTATGTTGGGTCCTTCATTCCAATAACTTTGATACCTTGATTTAGGCAATCATTGTGTCAAGTTTTCTCTATCCTTAAATATGAGTTTAGCTTTTTTTCTTAGGTTGCTCTTTCTTATGTGTGGGTTTTTATATTTTTACCCTCGAAGTTCATATCAAATGAAAATCATTAAAAAGATACAAATTCATAGCAATAAAATGAAGAATCTAATCATCATTGAGAAGATTCTTCAATCATTGACTTCGAAACTCAATTTTGTTATGTGTGAGAAATCTAAGAATATTTATAAACTCTTTATTGATAAATTGCAAAGTTTCTTAAATCAACAAGACAAGACAAGAAGCAACATGCATTACAAGTTTCATTTAATAATTATTATTCTAGCTCATATAAAGGTGTCTAAGGAAATATAAGCAACGATAAAATAGATTTTTATATCATAATTTTAGAGAATTAATATTCTAATTCTAAAAAAAAAAGATATAAAAATAATTATTCAACTTTTTTCAAGCCAAAATCAATGAAATATAAACATTATATCAATGAACAAATTAAAAGTTGAATGCTTAAAGCGTAACAAATATAATTATATCTAATCTTACATAAATAGAAGATAACACTTTTTTCTTATAACTTGTTATAGGAATGAAAAAAAATCACCAAGATTTATGGTTCTTAGACAATGGCTATATCAATTACATGAGTGAAGATAAGTTAGTTTTCTTTAATTTAGTTGAATCTTATCAAAATTTTGAGGTTGTTGGGTCTCAATGCTGGCTTTACCAGCTTTACCTAATAAAAGCACTTCTAGATATATTTTTAAACTTAATTCAAGAGCTATTTCATGGCATTTAAAAAAACAATCAATTATTTCTTTATTAATCATAAAAGCTAAATTTTTTTGCCTTGACTTCAAGTGTCTATAAAGCGATATCATTTAAGAAAATTCTTGAAGAAATTAATTTTAAGAGACAAGGTTCTACAATAATTTTTTGTAAGAAGCTTTCGAGAGGGAGATAGGCTCAAGATCACTTAACAATCTCAAAATACAAGATCTAAACCCTCGAGAAAGAAGAACGATTCGAGAGAAAGGTAACATGATTTCATTGAGAGGTCTTTTTATGCTTCAGACACTTCTGCCGATATCTCCAGGCAACTTGAATGTGGGTAGCAGCAAGGGCTCTCCAGTAGGGAGATTGATACCTGTCAGAAGGCAAAACAAAGTCAAGTGAAAGAGCTTGCTGTTTTAAGAGTGCATTTTGCAACCATTGATTTAATGTTGCCATGTATCCCCTTCAAGTTTATGACTCATGTCCACGATCTGATATCCAAGATTTGATTTGGATCCTGGATCCATGGCAATGATACTGGAATGCATGAAAATTTTCTATCTTGTTATTATCGTAAATAATATTCTCTTTTCTTTCTTTTTTTTTTGGTTGTAAATATGTTGTTGGAATGAAATTATATGATATGAAATTTTAATGGAATTCGAGTTTTTATAATTTCTCAGGGGAATAAGATAAGAAGCTTGAATAATAATTGATAGGCATTGTTTTCCTGCATGACCAAACTGGTATCCTCATTAAAGCATGTGCAAAAAGCTATGAAATGGCATCGGAATAACCTTATGGCTCCTTGGACGAGCGGATTCCGCAGGTTTCTTGCAAAAAGGCTGGTGACTTGTTCAAGGTCTGCGGCACTGAGTGAAAATGCTTCTACATTTGTTAAGCATCTTACTGTCCTGCTGCTAATCAAACGCTGTCCAGAAATCTTGATTTTCCTTCCATCTGCACCAGGAAGCAAAATAAACAATGTTCATGCTCTTATGGTGTGACAGAAGCCATTGGAAGTTTAGCTAGCGGGTAACTTAAACCAGTCAGCAATGAAGTGAAATAAGAATCAATATATTTTTCAGAATAATAATATACCTTTGGACACTGAAGTATGCTCAAGAAACCATGTGAAAAGTTCCTCACCACAAACATTCCCTTCAGATAAGGCTACCACCGTCCCATCATGTCCGATGCTTTCCACTTTTCCACGCACAATAAAAACCATCTTCTCAACCAGACCACCAACACAAAAAACTTCACTTCCCTTAATGTATATTTTCTGTTTCAATTTCTCACAAACAGCATCTAAGACTTGTTCATCCATCAGGCGAAAAATCCATACCTACAAAATGTTATAGGTAAATACATGATAATTCAAAATTCTCTATGGTTGGAATGAGATTGGAGTTTGAATGCCACCTCACAGTCAAATTGGGAAGTTATAAGCCCTAAGGATCTGAAGTAATAAATGGGCATGCAATACGCAGCAAAGCTATTTTATTAGACCAGGATATTTGTATCTTACTTTCTTGACAAATTTGAAGAGGTGTCTTCTTATATCCCTTTGGAGGTCCTCAGGCAAATTCTCCAAAAGCATTTCTTCATTTACACCTCTAGTAGCAGCCCAATGGTACCGTCCAGCTTCTACCACTCTCCTACATGAGAGTAGTTTCAGCTGTTATTAGAGCTACGAAACATATTCCAAGGAATGCAACCATACATAGAAGTAAATCGTTAGAAGTGCACCACAAAAAACAAAGGGAAATATTATAGATGGAAAATAAAAGGGGATAGCAACATCCAAGTCATAATGAAAGAATATTTGCTAGCACAGTGCTAAATGGTTCAAACGAATAAATGTCATGAATCCCATTTCATTTGAATAAGGTTGTATGTACATAAACAAGGGTTTTGATTTGAGTTTGGCGACACTATACAAAGGAGTTGAATGATAGAGTTTTGGTGCTTACGTTTTAGTTTTAATTGTCCTGTACATAATTTATCTAAGCTATCTATTAACTACATATTTAGTATTGTAATGCATATTGTTTTTGGTTTATATATATATAACCTAGTTTCCTACAGGCTTAGAAAAATTCTTTTAGAGATAAAATGATAGTTCCATCATAAAGTAATATAAATCACTTGTGTGTTATAATTAAGCCCACATAAAAGATTATAATGACATGTTAATTTATTTGTTTGGATTAATTTACATGGGTGGATACTCCTTGTTTAGCTTCATTGCATATTTTAGTAAGCTTGTTGTTTATTTGCAATTGTTCAAACTTTATCCGTTACAAATTTTGATTCCTCCAATATTCTAGTAAGAAATCTATATATGGGCTAAACAAGCCTTCCCTAAATGGTATTTAAAATTTATTAATGTTATTGTTTTTATTTGATTATACAAAGAATATCATGAATCAATGTATTTACCATAAGATTAATGGGAGCAAAATAATTTTCAGAGTCTTATATGTAGATGATATTTGATTAGTACTTAAAAGTACATTTTTATCAAGGTTTTATGTTATCATTTTGCACTTAAAGCATCAATAACTCCTTAATTAAAGTATGTTTTATAATAACATATCTAATAATATAAGATATCTTTAATTTGTGGTAAATGTTCATTTTAAATGCAGGCCTATCACATAAATGAAAGGATTGATTGATAAATTTAAGAACTGAAATTAAAAGGACAAAAGGATGGTTAAACTTAGAAAAGAGATGTTAATGCAGTTCAAATCAGAACACTGCTCGATAATTGGGTCATATCTGGAGCTGTAGATCTCGGATTTAGGTTTACTTTATATGGATGGAAAGGTAAGACATGGGTCTATACCTTTCATATGGAGCTCAAGATTTAAAAATTGTAGCAACAACAAAGAAGTCTGAATCTGTCCTACAACCCTCGTACTGTTCAATGTTTGGCCCATATATGGAGTTCTAGAAGTCCAAATGACCTCCTTTTTTTTTCCTGGAAAGCTGAGACAATTTCCTATAATTTTCATGTTTTCAAATGGTTTCACTTCTGACATTATCAATGACGTTTTGAGCAGACAAGAGAAGATAAGAATTGTCATCAAGTCAAGAGTTGGTCACTCACTTATCAATTAGTCATCAAATCAATAGTTCTCAATTTTAGCCTATAAAAGAGGGCATTTGCCATGCATTTAGGTATCTATCATGCTCTTGTTTTCTCTCTTTGTATTTTTTG
>NW_011499905.1:251002-317775 GCF_000495115.2 Populus euphratica | reverse complement strand
TGAGGAATTAGTTTATGATCAACTTGAATCTACTTTAAGTAAAAATGAGTTAGATAAATCTGAAGATTTGCAAATCATTTATTCTTAGGAAGAAATCATAGATGAAAAACAAGTCGAAAATGTTGTTATGGATCTTTTGTCAAAAGTGATAACAAATTTTGCCGGGTTATTTATTACTTCGACGCTCCTGTACTTGGGAAAAGATATAAATCTTTTGGTCGTGTCAATATTCTACTTGCTTCAAGTGATTTAAGATTAAACAATTTCTCTTGATGGAATTTGATATGAAAACATAAAGGAAAAACTTCTTATATCATAGGCATACAGCTTTAAAGAGACAAATCCCGATGGACATTAGAAGTGTCTTAATAAGCCTTCATCAAAAAAGTTTTAGAGAAATTTCATATGAAAGTTTTAGAGAGAAATCTTAATAAGGTTATTGTCAAAGGTGACATGTTTAGATTGAATCAAATCCAAGAAATGATATGGAGACGGAACAAATATAGTACATTTCATATGCTTTTGCAATTAGAAGTTTAATGCATGTTAAGTTTGCATAAGACCTAACATTACATATGTAGTTGGAATGTTGGGCAAACATCAAAGTAACCCAAGTTGGGATCATTAGAAAGCTAAAAAAAAGTCATGTAATACTTTCTAGAGACCAAGGACTACAAACTTATATATAAGTGATTTGATCATCTAGAAGTGATTGGATATTCAAATTTTAACTTTGTTGGCTACCTAGACTTAAGAAAGTCGACATTAGGATGTCTTCTTATTAATAGGAGGGGTCATTTCTTAGAGAAGTGCAAAATAATATTTGGTTGTTACTTCTATCACTAAGGCAGAGTTTGTATCATGCTTTAAAATGGCATCACAAGCTATATGGTGTAGAAGTTTTATTTTGAGGCTTAAAGTTGTTAAAACAATTCCCAAGCCATTGAAGATTTATTACATAGTTCTGCTGTAGTGTTTTTGACCAAGAATAATAAAAGCAGAAGTCATAGCGAGCACATCGACATTGAGTATCTAGCTATTCGAAAACATGTCAAAGTAAACAAAATGGTTATTGAACACATCAATACTAGATTGATGATTGCTAATCTATTAACAAAAAATTTTATCACATACTTCTTATAAGAGACATGTCAAGCATACAAGACTCAGTTCTATTATGTAGTTTTTGTACAATTGAGATACTTTGTCTTTGTATCGTATCTTATCAATTTAAAAATCTCCATTACTTTTATATTTATATTCTCTTATTTGGCTACGCATGAAGTTTAGAGAATAAGAATGCTTATTTGAATATTATTTGTGACTCTGAATGAATATTTGAAAGTTCAGTTATAAAGATACGTACAATATATGGTTTTCATTCAAAAAAGAGTTGCATTGTAATACATGAAATTGTAATGCATGGAAGGTAACGCTTGCTCCAAAGATTTATCGTTACAATTCATTCAATTTAAACTCTTTTGCTTGGATACAAAAGACATTGTATCCATGGAAGAATTTTAAGGATATACCAACATTAAATCAATACATATTAAATGTTGAATGAGCCAAGTTGAAGAATGTTAGTTACATTTTAATTTTAAATGAAAATGTTATTTTTATGGTCCATTTTTCATTTCATATTTAGATAATAAAATAGATGGGGGCTCGCACCACGCTATAGGGCTTTATTATCTTTTTTTCATCAAAATATATGTTGAGGTGTCGTAAGCATATTTTAAAGAAAGAAGAAAAATCTACTACTCGGGTTATAACATTGACTGATCAAATAATCTGGTTTTATTTTAATTAGATAAAAAATAAACAAAAATAAAAAAAAAACGACATGATAACCTAGGAAAAAACTTTTTTCCAATAGGATGGAATAATGAAATTAGATTAAAAAAAAAGGGAAAAAATTAACTTGAATCAATCTGAATTGGCATGATAAATATGTAACTTGAATAATAAAATGTAATTCAACTCGGGTCAATCTACCAAATCCACGGCTTAGGTCTTAGACAGAGATCCCAATAGAAAAAAAAAACAAGAAAAAAAACCATAAAGTCATCTTTATATATATATATTATATATATATATATATAAAACACTAATGTCAAGCGATGAAATAGAAAAAGAAACAAGTAAAAAAAATATATCAATTCGCATTAACTTTTTAAATTTATAACTTGAGTCATTAGACCAAAAGCATCATACATAGAAAAACCATAAAGCTTAATCCACAACAAATCAAACGTTGAAGTGTTAAATTAAAAAAACAAATCAATCATGCAAAAAGATCCTAAACAAAAAATAACAAATAAAAAAATCAAGATAAAAATCGAAATAAAAAACAAATTAAAGGGCAACTAAATTTTTTTTTTTGAAGGGTGATATTAAAAAGAAAAATAATTATGAAAAAAGGACAAGGAAAACCAAAGGAATGAAGACCAAACTGAAAAAAATATATACAATAAATTTGGATTGAATGATGAAATTAAAAACCAATAAAAATTGTACAAAAAGGTCAAAAAAATAGAAATCAAAAGACTAATGACCAAATTGAAAAAAAAAAAAGAAGAAGTAATATTTCATAAATTGAAATAGAAGGATAAAATTAAAAATGAATAAATCTTTTACATAAAGATCAAGAAAAAAAATTAAAAAAAAAGATTTAAGTTGAAATATTAATAACGAAAAGGACAACTCTAAAAATTTTCAAAGGAAAAGAGAAAAGAAGAAAAAAAATAAAAAAATCTCCCTAGTCATCTTATCATTTTACTATATTTTAAAAAGTAAGACAAAAAAACCCTTATATACTAGCTTCAAAAATTGTCTTCAAGGGCAATGTAATCATCTTATTATGCTTTTAAAAAAAAAATTACACTATTGTAATGAATAGTGAAATGTATATATATGTGCATAGTGAAAATCCCTTTAGCTTTAGCTTCTTCTTTTTTTGTATAAATAAATTCTATTAACCATCTTAGTTATTTTTCCTGAAAGGTTGTGGAGTGAAAAGTTGTATAATTTCCATTAGTTATAAAACACATTTTCTTTTGATGAGAAAAGAAGCCTTCAAAAAATATAACACATGAATTTTTTTTTCACATAAAAAAAGGATCTTTGTTCTAACAAAAAAAAATTATGTGATCTTTTCTTCAAATTGAATGGATTAAGATCTTGAATGGACTAGACAAGGATTTACCAATATCTTTTCAATAGTTTAATATTTGTACTACCTAATAATTAATGATATTGCTAACAAGTTTCACTCATTATGCACTTTCAACCGTATAACCTTACAACCCACAAGTGGATGATCAAATCTAAGAGTCAATCCATGAAAAAGAGCTCATCAACTCAAGGTACCTAGTTAATTGCATACTTATATGCGGGTTAGAAAATGAAAGTGATAGTATTCGAACTAGGGATGTCATCTTCTCCTAGTTAACTCCTTATCACTTGACTATTGATAGTTAAGTTATTAACTCGCAAAATCGCATGAAATTTCAACACTAATCCCTCAAGTCAAGAATATATGATAGAAGTGTGTTAATGTTATGGAGAGATGGAGAGAGGATTACAAAAAAAGAAAAAAAGACATATAGAGAGAGAAAGAGAGATGGGAAGTTAAAATTAATAGTGAAAATATATTGAATTGCATGAAATTTCAACACTAATCCTTCAAGTTAAGAATATATGATAGAAGTGTGTTAGTGTTATGGAGAGATGGAGAGAGGATTACAAAAAAAGAAAAAAAGACATATAGAGAGAGAAAAAGAGATGGGAAGTTAAAATTAATAGCACACCTTCTTAGTTCTATCGGCAAGTGTCGATGTCTCATCCATTGATCAACATCACGTTGCCTTAGTGACATTTCTACCCTCCTAGAAGAGAGAACAATAAATATTTGTCAAGTAATGATTAGTCAAACAAATGAAATTCTAGTGTACTTGCACATAACAAATTAGGAATCAAAAACTAAATGGTTAAACATGAATTGCATCATAATGGCACCATATCAAAAGTTACAAACATGTTTACAACATTTTCTTCTGAAGGTGCAATCATAATATCCTTCTGATCTCATTTCTCACGTATCACTTTCATCTTCAGAGATCTAAATTAAAATATTGAACTCACATTCATGAAGATTAACTGTGTTGAGTACCAAATTGGTGTATTCTTTAATTGATTCAACAACTGAACTTGATGTGATGTGATATCAAAGAGTAGCCTACTAGAATACGTTATTGAAAAAACATGGAGGACTGCAAGTACTTACGAGTATATTCTTCCTCACTAAAAGCACCATTTAACATACCTATTCTATTTTGACCGAGACCATCCATGCTTGCAAAAAAGAACACTATTGAAATGGATTTATAAGAATAAAGATTTGACCAACAAACATTCAACCCCCCTCCCTTGAAGAATAAAAAAAATAAAATAAAAAATCACATCCCATACATCCTAACAAAGGGCAATTGCAAGATATTTAAGAAGAAAATTTCAACAATAAATCATACCTCCTACCGAGAGCCTGAAGAAAGTTTTGCATATTTCCTATGAGAAAAGCAAAGAGCAAGAGACCGATTCCAATTATCGCCATGGTAAAGAGGATTTCCACTGAGTTATAACTCGGTATTTGGTTTCCAGCAAGAGTGCTAATTTGCTTCACAAAATAATCAGAAAATATAGGATTGTGCTAACAAGAAATATAGAGAGCACTAGATTAATTATAAGCTGCGGGTTGAACTAAAAAAAGAATATCCAAGCTACAATGATTTTTTTGACATTATCATTAAACATAATCCAACAAGTCAAATTTATAAACTCGTGACTTGAGTCCATGCTAGGTCTAGGCTTCCAATTATATCATGTAGGAGTTGCAACCCGGTTAATTTGACAGATTCAAAGATAAAACAAAAAAAATCAAAAGACAAAAAAATAACGTAAAAATAAAAGCCACACACATGAGTTTAAAAGCAACCTGAACAACTAGTAAAAAAAGGTTTTACTTTTAAAAAAAATTAAAGCTAAATTTTTTTTTAACATTGAAATGATAATATATACTATCGATTTCGGTCAACCCGGATTAATCCATCAAACCCATGACCTGGATTGTGGATTTTAATAGGTTCAATAACATTTTATCTTTTTTTAAAAAAAAATAAAGTAATGGGCTTTCCATGATTTTTAGGAGGTGTGAGTTTTGCTAGGAACATAGGCCATGATAAAAAAGCACATTCACCAATCTTGCCAACAAGATTCTGTTGTTGCAGCCATGAACTTCATTTTTTTATGATTTAAAGATGACAGTGACTGGATGATTGTGGAATCGAATTAAGAGTGGAATACTAAACAACCCAAATTCAGTAAAATTGAACCAGATGAACAATTAGCAAGTCAACCATTAAAACTATGATCCAATGGAAAATATTAACTAGATAAAATCAAAGGAAAGTTTTCTGCAGTGATACAGAAATTCTGTACAACATTAAAAGCCACAGTTAGATTAGGTTTGGTAATAAGTGCACCAAAGTGATCAATTACCCATCAAACAAAAAATGGACAATGGCTAAGTTATTACCTAAGAATAAAACCATGACGATTAAAGACAATATTCTTAGAAGCAATACCATCTTGGTAAACACAACTTCAAGTGGCAAGTTTGCACGCCTTACTTTTGAGAAAATTTCCAGTTAACTAATAATAGATAGAAGAAAATCAAAGAACAGTGTACAAAAGATGCCATTGATTACATACCTGGATTCCCCAAACTAATGAATATATGTATCTGATGATGATATTCTCCCCAGTGAGATTGACTGCATGGGCAAAGATTCCATAACCATCCAACGTAAAACAAGCACTGGCATTAGCATTTTCTTTCCAGTTATCCCAGCTTGTATCAGACCCATGTTTCTCGTGTCCACCACTATCTATAAACTTCATGCAGTCATTTTTATAACTAGAATTACCGCAGGCATGATGAAGACATTGAATTAACCTCTGTTAAAAGAGTAGGAGAATCGTTTGAGTACCATCACTGATACATTGTAATATGAAAATAGTTGTAGAATTCTCTTAATTAACAAAAAGGAGAAAGCAAGCAATATGCCAAAGAAAGCAAACTAAGCATCCCATGCCAGGCTAATACAAGAAGACAGCAAACGAACCATGCCAGGACAACATACGAAGATAAAATAAGTGCCATACAAGTAAACCAAAAAATAACTAGGAGTTTGTTTTATTGACTTTGAGAGCACAAATACTGCTCAATAGCTAAACCTTCCATGTAGGAATTTTAAGAAATTCAGTCATTAAATAATTGCACACCAAAACATGCTGATATATAGGAAGGATATATGCAGATGAGTAAAGATACGTGATAGAAAATGTATGAAACAAGTCTTAAAATCATTATAAAAATAGACTTCAAATCTGAGCAATGACAGCAGCATGAGAAACTTGGAAGGAATGATGCTCAGGTCTTGATTTTGAAACTAGTTTAATATACTTTATTTGAAAACAATTATGATTTCATTATATTATAATTCAAATAAAAAACAGAACGATGAATTATTTCATTGCTTCAGAGGTTACAAACTTGAGATTGCATTATGACTTCACTTCTTTAATAGGAAAGGGTGAAACTAGTGAAAAAAAGTATCATTAACAGTTCATCCACTCTATGTATCTCTAATAATGAAATCTGGAATAGTAACAATATTTATAAAAGTTTTTGGATATTCAAATGGCAAGAAAAATGTAGAAAAAGAAAAAGAAAAAAAGAAGCTCTGCCAGCATATTTAAACACATAATGACTTCTACTCACCTGCAAGCCAAAGAGATACCAACACAATCCAATGATATGGCCAGACAACACAAAGGTGAAAAGATTTATAAAGAAGTTTGCCAAAGCCGTCTCAAATATGAAGCCATTTGGACCAATGAGAAGAGGAATAAACCTAAACAACCTTGGAATGTACTGGACAAGAATCACTGCCTGTAAAATATTCTTGGCATAGTTTGCTCCAAAGGAATCCAATCCTTTTGGTAGGAGTAGTAAAAACAAAGTGATCTGCACATGATTACCAAGAATATGGTATCAGATGCAGGTTTAATATTTATGTTAGACACAAATAATCAAATAATAGAAAGATTACAAATTATATTAGACACAATTATCCAAATACTAGAAGATTACAGTTTATATTCCAAGCAATCACAAGTTATTTCATTTTCAGCATGTGACAAGAAATTCAGAATAATTAAAACTTCCATCTATCTCCAGCTAGTCACTCTAGTTAACTGTAATTGTAAAGCAAAGGCTCACTGAACAAGGATTGCATGTTTCTTTGGAGGTATCCTATATTTGTTGCTGTTGTTTGGTAAATGGAATGGGGAGGACTTTAAGGATCTTTTCCTTTCAATTTAAAGCAACTGAGGCGAGGTAGGATAACTTTTGGCCTATGTACGGTGTACTGCTACAAAGGCAGAAGGGTCGCGTCAAGTGTAGAAACTCTCTTCACATAAATCTTCTAACCTTTTTCTTGTTAATTGCCAGTTAACTACGAATGCTTTCCTTAAATAATTACTTTAAAGTTTGTCTAGTTCTACTCAAAACACTAGAAGTTTATCAATAATGCAAACCATTTTCAAAGTAATTTCTTTCTATTCACATACAACAACGACGATGACGAAAACAAAGCCTCAACCCAAACTAGTTGGGCAATATTGATCCATCTTGCACCATTCCTCACGATCATATTGCCTTCTGTTCATTTTAAATTCATTAATTTACTTATCCTGATTTAACTTTCTGAAGAGAGATAGATATTTGTTCTTTTTTTTATCAGGGATGTAAATGCACATTGAGTAACACTATGGATAGTCACTTTGAAAGTGATTGTCCACATGCTCTTCAAATCTCAATCTTGGCAAGATAGACGCACATATCTCCATTTGTGGAACCTGAGATGCATATATATGACTGACAATGAGATTTGGAGAGTGTTCGGAAAATCACTGTCATGGCATTGCTCATGACATATTAGAGGCTGCAGCACTGGACACTTCACTTTTGTTGATTCATTATCTACCCCTACCATTTTCAGGTTCTTGCAAGACTTGATTTCCAATTGTGGACATTATTTATCCTCCACATATCATGCAATCAGATTCAGACTTGCTTGAACTAACTTGGGTATAAGGCCCAGAGACATCCTTGTGCTCACCAGGATTGAAATTACATAATGACATGTAATTAATTTTCACATCCTCAGCTAGGTTCAGAACACTGATAATTGGATAACTAACTATTCAAACATAAGAATATAGATGCAACATGTAGATTTTTAAGCAAATTTCTGAAGGTGGATAGTTACAATGCCTTAACAGCCTTTTCTTTTAAGAACCTCTCACAACAGACTCGACACCAATCCCAGAAGAAGGATATGCTAGACAAAGAATGAATAACATACCTGTGGAAGTGGTAATACCACAAATAAGTCAATAAAAAAACATCCTCGGAGATAGTGCTTAGCAATTTTCTTTGGATGGTCAACTAATTCTCCAGCGCCAACCACTCTAGATTCAGGAGCTACATAAGCTAACCTAAACTGCAGAAAATAAATGAAGAGAATATCAATGGATTAATTAGCTAGTTAAAACAGTTTTTGTACATGGTCAAAGCTGGGTTTTACAATATCTCAAGACAAAGGCACTGGAATTTGACAATCATACTGAACTAATTAGAAGAACACAAATACAAGCTCATCATTTTTATTAGGAGTTTTTTTCTCCTAATAAAACCCAGCTTTGTACCTGAAGAAGTATGTTCAGTAAGAAGATGGCATCAGTCAAGCACCTTAAAAACACAACTGCTTTAGTCATTCCCCAATTAATAACTATGCACTTTTCTTCCTGCACCCAGACAAGAAAATCATGTCAAACCAAAAACAATACAGCATGAAGTAATGAACAGAGGAGAATATTATATAAAGTGCCTCAATAACAAAGCATTGAACCTAAAAACAGATAAAGTGTCTAAACAATAACAGCAGCTTTGAGCATTATTATGAGAGTTCGCCCTGACCAGTATGTGTGGAATGTGGGAGTTCTATATAATCCACATGAAATCACAAGCAGCAAAAAGACCTTATCATGGAACCTCTCAGCAATAGAATATCCACGATTAGAACACAGTCAATTAAAAGCCCTAAAACATCGAATCTGAATGCAAAACTCAATAGGATGTGAAGAAAAATCTCATATCCTTGCAGGAAAAAAGAAATTCAAAAAAAAATATCTGCATAATACATTGCACAAACCTGCATAAAAGTTACTAAAACCATGATTACTGAGCTATATGTAAATGCACAATCCAATAACTTCACAATTTTAATGCAACTCCAATTATAAATTCTGGAAATATAAACAAATCAACAACACCTGTTTCACCGACAGCAAGATGAAAAACAAGGGGTCAACAAAAATTGCCCCCAAGCAAGAAAGGACAAAAAATTTGTTCCACTCCTGAACAACTTTAGTATGAGGATTCATAACTCCAGGAATATACAAGTTTATAGCATTATTGAATCTCCTTGCCCAACCTTTAGCATCTCCAGAGAGAACACTATGAAACTGCAAGAAGCACAAAAAGTTGAATGAACACATTGAAGAAGGCCCACAAAATTATCATAATTCGTAATAACAAAGATATGGCAGCAATAATTATAAATAAAGCAATGATCGAGTAAAGGTTCAACGGACTGTAATATTACAAATGAGAATATAAGCCCATTCACAGGATACTGGATACGGTTTCCTACTTTTAAAATTAGAAAAGATAAACAATTCTCAGGCAGTTGGAATGTTTTTTTTTTTTTTGTCTGGTACATATCGTTGATTATATTTTTACTTGAGCTCATGTCACTATGGAAAAATGAGAGTAAAGAGTGTGCACAGCGTTTTTCACCCATGCTTTCTCCCACAAGGAAAACAGTCAAACACTGCTTCTTGATCTTGTCTGAAGCCAACTAACCCCTCCATAAAGTCCTTACAAACCAACTTGAAAAAAAATGGTTTGTCTAGTTTACCAAGTTAACAATGGCATAAGAAATTTACTAAATAAAAACAAATCAAATTAGGGACTTTAGAGATGAAAACCAATGATCAAATTTTGTCAATGCACCAATCCATCATCTTCACCATATGCATATAAGCTGTCAAAATCCCTTTTTTTTTTAAAAAAAAAAAAAAAACCGATTCTCTTAACCAATTATCATATTAGGTCCTCAAAAACATAATGAATCTACAACATTGAAAAGTCAAAAAATGAACTAGTTTTTCTTCTTCCTCCAAATTCCTTCAACTTGAACACCAATTTTCCCCTACCATCATGTTGTAGTCCTCAAAACCAACAAACAGAGTGTCAAGATCCAACCTTGAGCTTTTATGAGTTCTTCCGTTGGAGAATTTAACTGATTACTAGTGAGAGTTTTGCAAACGATCAATGAAAGTGAGCATTCCAAAAGAAATTAAGAATTTAACAGGTTCCATAACAGTAGGCTATATCAACAAAAGAACACTAACAAAAGAATTTAAGATGATCATAAAGATAAAATATTTCAATTCCAATATCAAAAAGAGAATACGAAACTCAAAGCCCCAACTCCCTGACCAACAAACCATGTCCCATGTGAATCATCATTAATAGTTTCATTAACAGTTATGAGGTTCAGTACCCAGAAAGCATACGCAACCAGAGCCCACAAAAGTCCCTGCCCTCAAATAAATACACATATATTACTCCTACAACCAATACCTAACTATACAAACTAAAAGACACTCTTCAATATAACATTTTTTTTTTTCAATTGGATGGTTCAAAATAAGAGGAAACCGAGACACAATATCTGATGACATGCAACACTTTCTGACCATAAAGAATAACACCAACACTCCTTTGATCTTTACAGCCTCTATTACCACCACAAACATACTGCAGACAAAACTAGCACCACCTTTTCCTTCATGAAGACATCAAAACATTTATCATAATCCCTTTCCTCAAATGCCGCTCTATCATCACCAACAAGAACAGCATCAAGAGTCCAGACCAGTCACCATAATTACAACTTGTATTTCGACTTGTGAGATTCATCACGTCATGAATTCAAAATATTTCATCTTTTCACCAAGTACAACCAGTTTGCGATAGCATGTCAATGAAATGAGAAGTCATTTGCAAGATTTTTATGCTTTATCCTATTGAGCAACTACTTGTCACTTTCAAGAACAATGTACTTGTGCTTTTTCAAAAGCAAAATATTGTACTAAGATTATCAAAAAATTCCAGTCATATTGGATGAGCATAGTGAATTTTTTATGGATTAATGGTTCACTCTATCTTTATATAATAGGGTAATTCTCCAATTTGTCCTGGTATATCAAATTGAGTCAATTTTATCCTTGAAAATACATTAAATTTCTAATCTATTTTTTTGGCAAGTTTTTCAGACTAAACCATTGGAATTAATCACATGATCTGCACATGAAAGTCTTCTTGTAAGGGAATTTTGGAAATAAAAAATAATCATAAGCAAACTACGTGAATAATTTTGATAGTTGGCCTAAAAATCTTGTTAGAAGGATATATTAGAAACTTAATGTATATTCAAGTATTAAATAGACTCAATTAGAGATATAAGGATAAATTGTAGAATTTCTTTATTATACAAGGACAATTTGAGTGATTAATCCAGTTTTTAAATGCACAAAAAACTCCACTTCTATAAATAAAGCTAGCAAGCGCAGAAATAAAATTCATTTAAATGTTTCAGTACCCCCATTATTACGGTAGAAAGGTCCACAAAAATATTACTAGGGTGTTCCAATCTCAGAAAATGAGCAATCAACTATGTTGATGAGCTATACTGACTAGGTCAATAATAACAGAGATCATCATGAAACCAAACTAGTGATGAGGAAAATCGTGGATACATGATAAAAATATCCAACCAAAGTAACCAAGTAAAAGTATTTTTCACAAAATAGGCACTTAAAGCTGAAGTCTAAATCCTGAATCCAAAGAGAAACTGGTTCCCCATGTTCATAGAATTGAGGGCAAAATGTAGCAGCAGTAAAAATCCAGAATAACATGGCAGAAATTCCAGGAGTTATAAGGTTTTTCATATTAGAACAAAATCATACCTTGGAATCAAATATACTAGAAGTTTTTGCATGTCTTTTCTGTGAAGCTGGAGAATGGTAATACAATGGGCATGTTGTGCAGTAAGGATCATTGCACATGCCTAGTTGCCCAGACCTCATTAAATGGGCATTTGTAGCAGTATAGTTGTCATCCCAGTCATTCTTATCCCTTCCATTAAGAGATGGATATTTTTCTGGCTTGGAATCCACCTTTTTGCGAGTTGTTACACCATGTTTTGCCAGAAACAAGTTTTCAGTGTTGCGGTTGATATATAATGGACCGCTCATCTGTACCAGTGGAGCTTTTCTTGCACTACGCAGTGGACCAGTAAAGCCAACAATGTTGGTTTCAGAACCATAGGACTCCATGGAATCCAAAGGAATGGAAGTTGATGCACTTCGAGTCCTGGAAAGAAATGGCTGAAATCGAGAATCCACATTTTCATCCACTGACTTTGGATGTGTGTCTGACAGCATTGGAATATCATCTTTGTTGTGGTTAGCCATTTCTTATTAACAGGACCTACACAAGGAACAGAAAATGAAGTCAATATTCAATACACATAAATGCGTGTGTAATTACAAAATGAAAATTCAATGAAGAATCACACTAAATTATTTTGATTAACAAGAACGGGTACCCAAAATGTGGGAGAAGAAAAGTCAGAAATGCAGGTGAAACATCAATTGGTCCAATGATAGCAATGATTCAAAAAATGCATAAAAACAACTCATTCAGGCCCAATACATTACAGCAGAAGAATTCTAGTTAGCTTAGTTCCCATGCTTATAACCTTTAATGCTCACTGAATTCAAGCTCAAACGGATACAATTAAGCAATCTAGTACTGACCAGATTTCAGTGGTTCTAGCTGCTAGTACTTGATGGATCAAAGACTGCCAACGGAATCTACATCTTAATGCAAATGTTAGCACTTTCTGTACTTAATGATTTATACCGGCTAGCAACCTATCTTAAGACAGTGTTTGGTTACTGTTTTAAAACAAAAATAAATGTATTTAGTTGACAAGATAGAGATAAAGACATGAAATAAAATATTTCTTGTAACAATTTTGGAGAGAATTTTTGTACCGGAGATACAAAGAGGACATATCTTCCAAAACAATATTTTTTATTTTTTATTTTTAAAATATCATCGTAAAAAACTCTCAATTTCAAAATTGTTTAACTAAGACATGTATGAATAAAAGTTATTATTATTGTAATTTTAAAACTTAACTTAAGGGTTGATATGGAGCAAAGCTCTAGTCATGAGTTGGGAGGGTCAGCCCAGGTTGACCTGAGTCAATGTAAGGATAAAAGTAATTATTACCAAAGTTTAAAACCCAACTCAAAAAACGACCCGAGGCAACGCCAAAGTCATGAGTTGAGAGGGTCAACTCGGGTTGACTTGAGTCAATGTATGAATAAAAATATTATTATCATAGTTTTATAACTCGATTTGGAGGTTAACCCGAGATAAGGTCCAAGTCAAAGGTCAGGAGGGTCAACCTGAGTTAACACGAGTCAACGCAAAATTAAAAGTGATTATCATCAAAGTTTTAAAATTTGACTCAAGGGTTGACCCGAGACAAGGTCGAGTCATAGGTCGCTAGAGTCAACCAAGGTTAACTTGGGTTAACATGTGAGTAAAAATAATTATCATTATAGTTTTAAAACTTAACTCAGGGGTTAAGCTGGGTCACAGGTCTCAAAGGTCAACCTGGAATGACCTGATTCAATGTATCAATAAAAATAATTATTATTATTATTTTAAAACTCAAATCAAGAGTTAGCCCAAGACAAGGCTTAGATCATGAGCCATGAGAATCAACCCGGGTTGACCCAAAAAAAAATTTTAAAAATATTTGAAGCACCCATATTTTGGCAAAAAAAAAAATTAAAAAACAAATCAACGGGTTTTTGATTCATGTTTAATCTCAAATCATGGGTCGACCTGAGTTTTTAACTAGATCCTTCCACTATTTTTTTTAAACCTCAACCAATTCAGGTTTTGGTAAACCTGTAAGGCAATCTAATTTATATTTTATTTTATCTTATTTACTATAATCAAAACAATCACTTTATTTTATACTTCAGTGTCAAATATAATTTTACCTTCATCTCTTTTTTTTTTATTTCTTTGTCTCTCTTATCTCCATCTTTTCTATCTTGTACAATAACCCGTCACTACCTAAGAAAACACTTTCAGCAATCGAGCCATTCAGTGATTATTTTTGTTCACAAATGTGTTCTGAACAAGCCATATTAATCTCATTATAATGGCCAACCTTATTGAGTAATTTTATACTCTCATTAAGTCACTCAATCTTGAATCAACCTAGTGACAATCCTAATGATAATCTGCAGCTAATTACCCCTCAAATCCTGATTCACCAAGCATTTTACACAGATAGCTGATTCAATGTTGTGGAAAAACATCATTAGCCAAAAGAATTTCTAGCATACTGTCTTTAGTTCTTACCCATAAGACCAAGGAGTGGTGAGCTTACAACTCAAAGATCCCAGTTGAATATGGTTTCTGTTTGGAAGTGTGATTATAAAACACGCGTTCCCAAACGTTCTCAGAAAAGCATAACGCTTAATAAATTTATTAGCTAGCTTTACACATTGGTGTTTTTTGATAAACAGCTCATAACAAGAACAAGAATACCCAAAATTGACTTTGAAGAAGCAAAATCAACAACTTTGATACAGAGTCATTCAAGAACAGCAAAGGGTTATAGTAACTTTTACGTTAAATTATTGAAACCCAGTTAAAAACTAAGTGGATAAAAACGAAAAAGAAAAAAGAGGTTAAAAAAGACACAAACCTGCTGCTACTTGAAGCAAAGAAACCCACCAACTCTACACACTTCCAAACAGCATCATCTGCTATTAGTAAAGGAATGCAAGCTTGAGAGAGCAGTACAGAAAGAAAGAAGGAAGGAGTGCTTGCCCCGAGACTTTAATAAGAGAGTGAAGACTTAAAAGTCAGTCACTTGCCTGGTGCCGTGTCAAAGGCGGAGGAGATGACTGTTGGCCCAATTACTGCCACGAAAATACAGAGAAGAATTTAGTGTACTCTCCCGCCTTGACATGGCGACCTTTTGCCTCCTCTTCCAACAAAATAAGAAAGGGTGCTGTTTAATTGGTTAGGCTTATTAGTATAAACTTTAGGTATATTAAAAATTTATATTATTGTTAATTTTATGTTAAAGAGATTAGTTGAAATATATATATATAAATTGATTTGGATATTTATATTAATTAAAAAATAATAATTAATTTTGAAAGGTAGTTTAATTTGCTAAATCTTAAAAAAAATTTAATAATCATAAATTTAAATTCTCTGTAGATTATTAAAAATTTATATATTACTTTTATAATATATAAGATTAGTTAAGATATATAATAAATTATTCAGACATATATATTAATAAAAAAAATAATAATTATAAATGAGAAGCCTTATTTTTAGTTGACTCTTTCAATAAATAATAATAATCGTCCACGGTGGCCGGTCCTACATTCTCCAAGTCAAGCGTGCTCCACGGGAGGGTTACCTTTCCCTCATTAGTCATTATTGCCCCGAATACTATATCGGAGGAAGGTGTGATGCTGGTTAGGTTTTTTTCTTTTAATGTTAAAACAAATGCTAGGTGTTGTTAGTGGTTTTTTCTTAAAAAAAAAATAAGATCTTGGTTATTAATTCTACTCAGATTCATAATCTCTAATATGATTGAAAAAAACTTTAATAGTAAATAATCTGAAAAAAATAAAATAAATGAAAATGATTAACCATAAAAAATAAACAATTTCTAATATTATAAGAACATGTCATTTTAATATTTTTAAAAGGTGTATATAAACTTATCTAAGAATAAAGTAAAAATTAAATTAAAACTATATAACCTCATAAAAAATAAAGGATAAAAAAGTAAAAGTTGAATTACTAGTAAATTAAATATTAAAAATAAAAAAAAATATTAATTAAAAAAAATAAAAAATTAATCTGAATGCACAAGAGTCAATCTGGTAAATCTACAACCTGATTATATTAGGATAGCCCTATAGAAGGTAAATTAAAGAAAACTATGAAATTCAATTTTCAAATCAACTAAATATTAAAAAATTAAAAAACATTAATTTAAAAAAATACAATGAAAAAAAATATGAATGAATTCAGGTTAAACCTGTAAAACCCAATCCTAACAAACCTAAATTTTTAAGATGAAACTAAAAAAAACAATTGTAAAAAAGACCTAAAAAATAAAAATTAAAAGAATAAGGACCAAACTTAATATAAAAATAAAATGAGACCAAATGCTAAGGGATGAAATTGAAAAAAATCAATTAAAAATGATCTAAAATAAAAAAACAATAAAAAGAATAAGATTCAAATTTGATATAAAAATTAAATGAAAACTAACACTAAAAAATGAAATTGAAAAAAAATCAATTAAAAATAAATTTAAAAACAAATAACAATCAATGAAATAGGACTAAATTTGATATAAAAAAATAACAGGATACTTTTTAATTTTGATAAGTCTGGCTCAAATCTTGAGAAAAAAAAAAAAGAGGTAGAGAAAGAAAAAAGAGTCATCAGAGCAACATTACCACTTTTCCACCACCACAACTGGAAGAGCTCAACGTGTCACATCCAACGTCATCATGGAAGTTGATATTTAGCCTTAAACGATCCACTTTCACCTGGAGACTCCTTACCCGCCAGTTGAATGTGGTGGTGTTCTCCCACCCACTGTCATAAGTGTTACACACGTCGACCTATTTTTCTTCATATTTACCTCAGTCCCTATATTTGTAACAATCTAAATTTATCTGAAATAAAGTCATAAATTCATGTTTATTCACACTGATTTTGTTTTAAAAAAACACTAAGATTTTAGCATACTTTACTCTATACCGAGAGGTTATATTCAAATTCACTTCTATACACAATCTCAATCCTAATCCAATCATTTTGAATCTCGCCACACATCACTGATACTCATCATTTTAACCAAACATTTATATTTATGTCTGTAATTGTAATTCATAATATAATTTATGAAGGAATAAAATTTAAAACATACATATAAGAGTCATAATAACATCATATTAAATGATTTTGCATTTTCAAAATCAAGCATCAAAATAAAACTCAAATGTCATTAATACATAATTAAGTAAGATTACTGTTAATCTCAAAATGATACATATTTATTCTTAATCTATAATAACAAAACATGATGAGCTAGAAATTACTCAATGCAAATGATAAGGCCTGTAAAATAAATATACTTATTATGAAAATGCAACATTTGTATCACTATTTAATATTTTAAAATATGAACTAACCTTACTTATCATTTCTTATCAATGTTTTTGAATCAAGTGCAATTATATTATTACACTTTTCTTGATATCTAATCCACCTTATTTCTTTTGAAAATTCATACTCTCTTAGTATTTAGTTTTGCACCCTAATTTTTTATTAGTGGTAGTACTATTACCAGCATTGTTTAGTGTTTCTTATCCAGGCCAACTAATCAAAACTAATAATTAACGTCAACATCAATATACCTCATTGATAACATTATTTATCCTAACCTAACTTGGATAACTAATCAACTTATTTTCAAATATCATAAATTCATTATTTAGACATGCTAATATCAAGAAAACTTTTGACATCATGAGCCCCCTAATTAATTAAGTTTAAAATGAAAATGTTGATATCAATGTAACTCGTTAATATTATTAGTTATCCAAATAACTAGAATAGCTAATTATGTTTCACTTTAATATTTTACTTATGTTTTTTGTTAATGTTGATGTTAAGAATCCTTTCACATCATTAGCTTCCTTTCAAAAGTAGCTAATCAAGTTTTAAATAGAAGTCGATATCAATATATCACATTGATATCATTAATTATCTAAATATCTAAAATAGCTAATCAAGTCTCTCACTCATTTGTTTTTTTTATTCTATAATTCACTTATTTGTATACTTTCATAGTAATATCAGAATAAATGACTGAATTTCTACATTATTAATATTAACATAATGTAACAAAATTAAAAGTGTGGAGCACCTACCTGTTATATTAGAAGCTTTTCCTCCAGCTCGGGTTTGTGGCACAACTGCCAAAGTATCTTTACCTCATTTTATTCTATAATTCACTTATTTGTTTACTTTTATAGTAATATTGGAACAAATTACTGAATTTCTACATTAACAATATTAACATAATGTAACAAAATTAAAAGTATGGAATACTTACCTCCTATGTTAGAAGCTCCTACTTTAGCTCGAGTTTGTGGCATAACTACCAAAGTATCTCATGCGAATCAATTCTCTCATTGATTAGAAATATCCATAACAGACTCAAAATAAAAGTCATTATTATATTTAACTTTCCTTTATCAATATTTTACTTCATTCCCTAACAGAATTAGTTATTCTTTACATATAATTTTACCGAATAAGTTTCTTATTAATTATTCTTCATAATGGTTATGAAAACATGTATAAACCTTTCGTCATACTTTAATCTTTATCTACCCTTGTTCATTTATATTGTGACTACACCATATATCGTATTTGATATAATTTTCATACTAATACAAACATGACTTATTTGACACTTCCATCATTATTTTTACTAGCTCTAAAACAGAAAACATGGACTTACTAATTTATATAATTTTCTTCTTACTTAGTAACCATTTTCTTTCTTTTGATTAATAATTTATTTAATTACACCAAATTCTCAATTCATCAAATTCATCATCATTATGTAAAATAACACAAAACACCTAAATAATTATCATTCAAATCATTTATAACACAATTTACACAAACTAGCTAGAAAAATCACTATTCACCCATCTACACATGGTCACCCACCCAAACCCACCAATCCCCCAATTGTTTATCATCATTTCATCATAATTTTATTCATTTCATAACCTATAACGATCCTAGGTCCCAATTTCAAGATAATTTACCTTTCCCCTAATTTTCACTTAGAACCCTAATTCCCCTTAACTATGAAAATTTACCAAGGAAACCAAAATGAACTATTAAGTCAAATCCCCAAATAAAGCCAAATAAAGGGATAAAATTGAATAAAAATAGAAGAATGAGGGACTAAAATTAAAAATAGAACATGAACTTCCCCCTAACTATGCAAATTAGTCCTTGATATAGGCAAAAAAAGGGATTGGACTTTTCTTTAAGCTTTAAATTTGGTCTTTAAAGCTCTAATTATTTTAAATAAATAAAATTGAATTTTATTTCACCAAATCAAGAGCGATTGAACATTTTCTTGACACCTTAAGATCCCTATATACACGCATAAAAGAAATCACCAAGACCAATTATAAATCAAAGTAATTTTAAAGAATTAATGTAAAAATCCTCAAGGATGAAAAATAAAGTTCTTTTATATGTGTGTGTGTAGAGAGAAAGAGAGAGGATTAATACAATAACTTCTTAAATAGAATATAAAAACATATCTTTTAAAAATCAATTTTCTAAAATATTAATTTTAAAATTTATGTTGCATGTACACGCATGATGTAGGGGGATCAAGTAGTCGCCACCTAGGAGATTTGAATGGACTAGTCTTATCAGAAACTTCAAGGTAAGGGACTGATTATGGTAATAGACTTTACCTAAGGTAAACTGCATTGTGTGGTTTGAATATGGTTTAAGGATGTTGATGAGTTTTTAGCCAATGGTCCATCTATGAAAGTGTTTTCAAAAACTTGTATATTATGGTGAGAAATACTCTTAATTAAATTTGGTGAACATTAAATAAATTTAGAGAATTTTCTAATGAACTCTTGCTATTTAAATATCAGCTTACTTATAGGTCCAACATTTATAACTAAATATTGACAATTAATTTTAAAACAAATAAAAAAAGAAGAAAACTAAAGATTATTAAAATATCAACCAAATCCTTATAGAATTTAAAAAACTTGTTGTAGATTCCATAAAAAATGCAAAGAAATACAAAAAATATTTAAAACAATGCTAAAATATATATTTTTCTCTTTTTTTATATATAAAATGCAATTTTTGTAAGGACCAAGTCGTATACAACAATCATAAATCTTTTTTTTTGTCATATGCAATTAAAACATTGGATTAATTAAATTTTTTTTCTTTTTTTAATAGTTATTTAACACGAAGTAAAATAAAATGCGAACACTGACACACACCTTTTTTTCACTAATTACTCACACATCAAAAAATTACACATGTTTGCAAACCATCAAAAAATCTAATTCTAATAATAATTTAAAACATGTGTTAAAAATTCAAAAATTTACAAAATGGTCCTCTCAAGTGTTGGAAAAAAATTGGAGAGATTTCAAGAAACTTAGGAAGCACATTGGAAGATTTTAGGATTGTCGAAACAATGCCAATGCATGGGTCTCACGTGTCGCCGCCACTAGCAAAGCGTGCAAGTGACACTTTGACATCTTAAAAGGCACACGATGCCATAGATCAGATATCTTTTCTTATCCTCTTCACTCCCATGTCGATGGTGTGACAAAGGGGAACCTTTAAAAGCAAGAAACAAACATAACAAACTTTGGTTCTTTTTCTTTCTTTTCCCTTTTTTAAATATGCTTCTCTATAATTATATTTTCTTCAAATGGTTATTATCATTACTACCATAGATGGAGCATCGTGTGTGGGGAGGGTCATTCAGGTGGTTGTTGATGGGCCATCAGTTCATGGTTGGAAAGAGAGGAAAAGTCATTGGCAATGATTTTCATAACGATGATACTACTAGAGTTGGCATTATCAGATCTATTGTTGGTGGAGATTGTTATGATGTTAAGGAGTTAGTACTTACAAGTAAAGGAATGTGGTTGACGATGATAGTAGGTCGATTTATGGTGACTTCGAATGGATAAATGAGAGGAGAACACCATAAGGTGGAGGTTTGCACAGTGGAGGGCTACTTAGGATAGTTGAGTTATGGTGAAAAAGATTAAGGTCAACATTGTGATGAAAAGGTGTGAGTTTCTAGGTTTGGTCTCTTTACAATAAAAATTAAGGGGTTGTAAAGAGAACAATCTTCAACGACGAGCTTTGGTTTCAAGATTGAAACTTTGTGTGGGGGGCATAAGAGAAGTTGTTGGTAGTAGCATGGAGGTTGGTATTTGTTGATAATGGCATAGAGGAAGATGAAGGAAATAATTCTATAGATGTGTTTTTTTTTTCTTGAGTAGCTAATGACTAGATTTAGGTATAATGGGGCTAAGGATCTTTTGGTGTATGTAGGAAGAGAATGTGAGAAATAGTTTTTGTTTCCTTTTTATTTTTATGTTTTTATTCTACCCATTGTTATGTGAGATTCTTTCACTGTTTTATAAGCAAAAAAATTTATCTCTTCCCTTCCAATTGCTTGATGACCAAATACATCAAATTCACTTTAGTCCTTTATTTTTTCTTGTATTAGTGTTTGAAGAAAGATATTTCATCATAGTGATTAGTTTAGGAGATGGTTCATTTTGTATTGGGTTTAAAAAGATCAAATACTTGTTTGAAGTCTTGTCTTTTCATTTTCTCAATGTGAACAAATACGAATACTTTTTCACTCCATCATGACTCTCATAAATGGTTTTTGATATTTTGAGAGCGTTACTTATCAGTCTTTCCCACTCGCTTAATAAGAATGAACTTTTCAAGGCATATAATGAAGGGTGAGTTTCATGGTTACCAAAGAAAAGGAATTCATATGCTTAAATGATGTTTAAGGGTTTTTATTAGTCTAGGATCATGATTAGTACTTAAAAGTGCATTTTTATTAAGGTTTTATGTCATCATTTTGCACTTTAAGTATCAATGACTCCTTAACTAAAACATGTTTTATAATACAAGTCTGATATCATAAGATACCTTTAATGTATGGTAAATATTCATCATAAATACATGTCTATCATATAAATAAAAGGACTGATTGATGAGTTGAAGTTTTGAAATTGAAAGGACAAGGAAATGGCCAAACTTAGAAAAGAGATATTGGTGCAGTCCAAACTGAAACACTGTTCGGTAATTGGGTTATATCTAAAGTTGTAGATCTCAGATTTAAATCTGATTTATATAGATGAAAAACTAAGACATAAACCTAAAACTTTCATGATGAAGGCAAGACTTCATTCCGTTGTTTGGAAGTCTAAATCTTAACTACAACGTAAAAGTCTGAATATGTCCTACAACCCAGACATTATTTAGTGTTCAGCCCATATCTCGAGTTCTAAAAGTTCAAATGACCTCCATGGTTTTTTCCTGGAAAGCTAAGACAATTTTCTAGAACTTTCATAGTAAGGTGAGTCCAAATTCTAACGTTATCAATGATGTTTTTGGCAAACAAAAAGATAATGATTGTCACCAAGTCAAGAGTTGGTCACCCACTCATTAATTAGTCATCAAATCAATAGTTATTAATTTTAGCTTATAAAAGGAGGCATTTGTGATGCATTTAGACATCTTGGTTTTCAGATTAAAATCATGTTCTTACTCTTTTTCTTTATATTTTTATAATGCTTAAGTTTTGCTTATATTAATCTCTTGTTTATGCTTCTCAATTCTTTTTCTTTACTTAGTTAACTTCTATCTTATTTATATTCTTATCTTATTTATTTGTTTATCTATTTTATTATGTTTAGTCAAGTTTATTATATCAAGATGAAAAGGTTATACTAATGGTGTAAAAATAAGTACAGTGTAAACTTAACTTGGACTTTAATGTTTGATACTAACATGCTTTATATTTATTATCTTGTTCACTTTTAATACTTTGTTTGTTAAATGGCTAATCTAGATTAATGTTGTATAACTCTTAGTATAATAAATATTTGACACTTTCATAACTCAAACCGTATGGTATAACCGACACTTGTACTATGAAAGGAACTTGATTTGTTGTTAACATAAATTATAATTATAAATGTCTGACAACATTTATAAGTATTAGTATTATTCAAATAAGATAACTAACATAATCATATTAACAATTTATAATCTGATTGGAACCTTATTTGTGTGTGGTTTTCAGTTGAGTAATAGGAGTTTATACTATACTTGTTTAAAATATCATTAATGGATCCTCTAACTTTGACATTTATTTTTTATTATTGTTTGATCCTCATATTGATCTTCCATCTTAAAATTTTTATCAACTTATTATTATTATTTGTTGTTGTTGTATTATTATTGTTTATAATTTATACAATTAACCTCCCTGTAGTTCTACCCTTGTCTTGCCAGGTTATTTATTACTTCGACACTCATGTACTTAAGAAAAGATATCAATATTTTTATCATGTCAGATCACTTTCATTTTTTATGCCCTTTGATCCTCTTTTGATATTCTTTTAGCATATTTTATGCTATTAAAGACCTTTGCTTTTAGAAATTAAGAAAAGAATCTTTCCATGTTTTTCTTTATACTTTAAACCTTTAATGGAGCACATAACCGGCTTTTCTTTCCTGAAATCTTTTTATTTACTCTTATCAAGATACCAATTCCTTTTCCTATTTCAGTTGCAAGCTCCTCAATGATTTTCCTTTTCTTTATTCGTCGAAGTCACATAAAAAGCTTTTGCTTGTGAGTCTTTTCAAGATTTGTCATTTAGCAAAACTTTTTTATTTTTATTTTTTTTTGGCTTATTAGGTTTTTTTATTATGCAGTCTCAATTAAGGTCTCATGGATTATGTTCATAGGTATTTTATATTTTTTGGGTTTTCCAGCTACTCTCTCATAGCTGGTAGACATTCTTAAATACTTTTATTTTTATAATTTTTTAATAATTACTCCTAGTATGGGGTCTGATTTTAGCTAGGATTATTATACAAATAAAAAAACTTCAATTCAGCTCAAATTAGGATTGCAATGGTTATATTTATCTCTAAAGAATATCAAAAAAATCTTTCCTCTCATTTCAAGCAAAATTAGTCATGATTTATAAATTTTGATCTCATCACCTTAATGATTTGCTCAAAATTATTTTGGGAGTTTATGGCTCCCGAAAAAATCATCATATTTGTTTCATGTAGCTTTGGCATAACAAACTTTGATGATTGGATTATTCATTAAGATATTTAATTATCTTTTAGGGAATTACTAGGTGGATCGTTTGTTCTTGATATATTATTAATTTTTTTTAAATCATTTGTCAAAGTGAACTCTTGAAATCCTTTGTTCAAGAGAGCATGATTTTTGAAAAAGGTTATAAGATCATTTTCAAAACAAACAGCAGGATGTAACCAGAATAATAACCACACATTTAGAAAGGCTGAAATAAGCCCAAATTTCGGGGACTTCTATACAAGTTATTAAGCTAGAAGTAACGAGTCACAATCAAACCGAAATTTGAGAGTCTCTTTTGGTACATTATTCGTTATAAACAATGGCAGAATCTGCCAAAGACAAGGACCTGAGAGTGAGCTGAACTGCAATGCAGCAAAATGCTGTGCAATAGGTCCTTGCACTGTTTTTGCAACTTCTCTCTCATTCCTTCTCAACCATCATCAATAAAAACAATAACTTGTTCTTCAAAAGCAATCCTTCTTCTGTCTCTTAAAAAACAAAGTTCACTCTATCATTCACCGTCTCTCACTCTCAAATAATGGATTTGGACGACAACAACAAGAATCAAGAAATTTATTTGATTTCTTAAGCCAAAAGGCCTCCACACCACCTTCATGGGCTTCCCATTTGAATCTAATTCCTCCTTATATGTTTTCTCATGGTCATCTCCTGCTACTAGCTAGATTATGAGTTTCCACTTAATATGGAATCCAGAGGCTTAGGTAAGAAAGCCTCTAAGGCGTAGCCTTCAAGAAGTACTGCTCAGATTTGATTCCAATATCTGTTATGCGTGAAGGAGGAGAAGAATCATAAGAACGCAGAGAAGAGGATATAATAGGATAACAGAATTGGAACAACAGAAAAGAGGAAGGAAGATTCTGATTGTGCTGAATTTCCTGACACTGTTTCATTCCCTCATGTTGTTATATATTAGTTACAAGAGAACATTCAGGTGGTTGGCTCTCCTAGTTTTCAGCACACGTGGAAACAGAGTTCCATTACTGTTTGTGCCCCTTCTTCCAAAGGAATCTCTTGGTCTTGAACCCTGGCTGGTGGCAAACCCTTAGGTTCATTGAAGAGTTCCTGGTAATGATCGAAGAGATACTCCAAGGCCTCATTCCTTTCTTCTTCAGATGCTTCAGCATTCAGCAGAGTATTCCCTCTTGTCATTTTCTATGATAGCTAGGCTGCATAGTCTCAATTTTGCTAGTTGGTTAGAATTTTTCATTATACTGTTGAGTTTTTCATTCATGATGGCTTGTAAGCTGGTTGGTTTATCTCCCTGCAAAATCACCTCTCACCATTGCCATTTGAATGGCATTCATAGCTCCTGATAATTGGATAAGATGTTGGGAGATGTTTCCCAATGTTGTCAGCCACTGAATACCTAGCACCATGTCATGACCATGTATTTCAACAAAGTAGATATCTGCCATGAAGTTCATTCCCTGCATCTTCCACTGAAAGTCTTTGCTTATTATAGTACACCTCATTCTTCCCCCATCAGTAGTCTGCATCATTAGAGGTTTTATTCCTATAGAGTTGCGCTGTATCTTGTTGGATGAATCCCTGTTTAGGAAGTTATGTGTGCTTCAAGAGTCAATCAGAATGTGGAGGGTATGCCTCTATACTTTGCCAGTCACCTTCAGGGTGTGATAACCAGCTATGCCTTCAAGTGCATTGGGTGAAATGTGGGGGGTGATGACTCTTGTACTAGTCTCATCGTCTCTTCCCTCCTGTTCTTCATCATCCTCATCGTCCTCGAGTATGCATATGGAGTATAGTCTCCTTTGTTGAGTGCCCCAATCTGCCTTAGTTCCATCAACTCCTCTAAAGGATCTTTTTGACCTCTGAATCTAAAACACACAGCCTCTACATAGTCTTCCCAAGTGATTGCATGATTCGCTAAGCTTCTCATAAAATTTTGATGCCAATATAGGGCTGCCCCATCCAAGTAATAGGATGCCATTTTGAGTCTACTTCTTCTAACTTAAAGCATTGAGTACATTTATATAGCCATTTATGTACATCTTCTCCATCAAAGTAGGTGAAATCTCTTATAGGCTTACGTACCTTGCAGGATGATGACCTCTTTAATAGTGCTTGCATTTCTTAGCAAAGGATTCATCCAGTTGATTGTCTCATCTACCTTTATATGTGCTGGTTCCACCAACTGGCTGTTAGAGAGATTACAGAAAGGAATTTTGCTGGAAGGATATTCTGCTAATAAGATTTGTCAGCTCTGTGAACTTCTTTTCTTGCTCAGTCTTGTTGGCTTCCATCATGGTCAGCATCTGCTCACATTTCTGAGCTTGTTCCCTGCTGGCAGACTCAAGTGACTCTGCTAACTTTCTCATATCCTGGGCCCCAGTGTCTGGTGCCATTTCAATGCTCCGATGAAGACCTGCTCTGATACCCCTTGTTACTAGCTAGATTGTGAGTTTCCAATTAATATGGAATCCAGAGGCTTAGATAAGAAAGCTTTTAATGCGTAAGCGTAACCTTCAAGAAGTACTGGTCAGATTTGATTCCAGTGTGTTATGCGTGAAGGAGAAAAGGAATAAGAACGCAGAGAAGAAGACAGAATAGGACAACAGAATTGGAACAACGGAGAAGAGGAAGGAAGATTCTGATTGTGCTGAATTTCCTGACACTGTTTCATTCCCGCAGGTTGTACAAGAGAACTTTCAGGTGGTTGGCTGTCCTAGTTGTCAACACACGTGGAAACAGTGTTCCCTACGCTGTCGTTTAGTGCTCTTGCAATCAGAGGCAATGTTATTCAGTTAAGTGAAACGGTGCGTATTGCATTAAGTTTATAACTTGCAACGGTCACTAAGTTCAAATTTTCAATTGCCAGTTCTTTCTTCCAATCTTCCCAATCCTCCTTGTTCTTCATTTCTCGTTCCTAACATCTCCCTACTCCTATTCACACTGAAGTCTATGTAAAGGTAATTTTTTTATTGCTTTTATGATCAATTCAAGTTATTTCAAGAAACCCCAACATGAAATTTTGGTTCTTTCTTTGTTTTTTTGGGTGTGGATGGATTTGTTCATGTAGAGGGATGGTTTTTCAGGGATGCAAATGAGTGTTAACAAAGTGAGAAAGTTGGAGTTCTTAATTGCTGATGTCGTGGCTCAAGGGAGAATCTCACTAATAATAGATGGAAGTTTATTTTATTACTATTTCTATTACTATCAGCAGTAGCATTCATAATAGTAGAAGAGGGAAGGGAAGTTTATGGCCAAAGTAAAAAAATTATGAGCTGTGGCATGCAATATGAGATAAAATTGTGTAACTTCAAGAGTTCTTGTCAGAGAAATTTTGAGGCACTAAACAACTCTAGACTATATATAGTGAGGTTAGGTAATGTTTGCTGCTGCTGAACCATTATTGCTTCCTGTCGGAATTTAGGTAAGCTGCAGGGGATCCTTCTCTAGAAAAACCATTTCCAAAACTATTAAATGGTTTGAGGCCTTTTAAATATGTCTCTTAATCATCACCAGGACATTATAGCATCCATCTATTTCACCAAATTAATCTATGATATAATCATGATATCACTGTTGTGGATGGTTCAAGTCAGCCGGCTGCTATGTCCTGCTTTCTATCAAGACTCTTCAAAATACCACACCATCGCTAAATTTATAACTTATCATCATAAGAGCCACCAAGACTCCAAGTTTATTACTGTCAGCATAATCAATTCAAAATCACCATCCATTCAAAATCATAAGTATGCAATTTTGAGAGCGGGGCGTACTACTTCATGCAAAACTGCTGAAGTCTGCGACTGTTTTTGGACTTTCCCTCGCACGATCCGCTTTCATGAGAAATACTCAGGCACTGAACTCTCTTTCATTGTCAGTTGCATTTGTTTCAAGTTATTAGGCCATAGTTTACTGCTAAAATTAAAATAAACAAAAGAACTAGGAAAGAAGAGGGGGCAATTTGTAGGCCAACGTAATTTTAATGTGAATTTGCTGTCATTAATAGCCATCCAAAGTTCCTTTTTAGCATTAAACCAGTGATTGAAGACTCAAGGTTGAAAGTCTTGGGAATTGGAGGAGTTTGCAGTTCATAATATTTGCTTTTCTGATATAACATTAATGCCCTTAACATGCAACCAGCAATTTATTAAGGGATCCTAAAACGGAGTCGATGCATTTCAAAATCAGAGTATCATGATTGAAAATTATGCTAGGTTACCTCTGTTTTATTTTCCTTATTTAAAATATTTATATTGTAATCAAACAAAAGAAAATACTCATGGTTCAATGAAATTTCTCCACAGGTCACCTGCTTTTGCATCCAAACCAAATGCAGCATGAATACGTGGCTTCTAGAATTGCCCATGAAGTCAATTGAGCTATCTTCCTCTTTGTTCTCTATTAACTGATAAGTGTAACGAGGGACATGATCAATGGTCATGTCCAAAGTGGGTGTAAGTATTCAGAAGGTTCATGGTTGATGGCTAGAGGCCAACTAAGAGGAACTAGCATGGCTCAATGCTTTGGGTAAAATTAAAATTTAGTGAGGATAGGTCAAAATAACTAATATAGTATTATTGTTAAAATCACGTTTTAACCCGTAAAATCATATAATTTTATGAGTCAAAACATGTTTTGCGTGCTGAATCATTTGAAAAAATCAAAAATCGGTGAAATCGAATTGAAATCAAGTAAAATCACAAAAAATCACGATTTCAAGTGGAGTCTATGTAGAGTTTGTGGACTGTGAAATAATAAAATTATTTTAGATTGTCATTTAAGTATATGTACTTAAGCAGATTGAAAGTGTTAGTTTAGAATGTTATTTTATTAATGGAATGATGGAATGATTTTATGAAAAATTTAATTGTATAGTATATATACTGAAGCACATTGAAAGTATTATAGTTTTGTGAATTGTTATGCACAACAAAAAGTTAATTACAATCATAAAATATTTGGATTGATTACAGGGTTAATTTGAGTTGATTCTTGAATTGTTGAACTTATGGCATCTAGAAAAAATTCTTCTGGTAATAAACTTGATGTAAGATGGCAACATGGTATAGATATTAATAAGAATTCTAGAAAATTTTAGTACAAGTATTATCAAAAAAAATTGAGTTGAGGTATTTTTCATTTCAAACAGCATTTAGCTTGCACTCGTAAGGATGTTGAGCTATGTCAACAAGTTCCAGAAAATGTTAAGCAAATGATTATGAATCTTTTGGTAAAATATCTAGAAGCAAATGAAAAGAAAAGAAAGGCCCATCAATATAGTGTAAATGATGATAATGATGAAATAAATCCAAGGACAAAGGAAAAGGAGAAGCTAGTAAGAGTGGAAGTATACAAACAATCTTAAATCAATTGCTAAAAAAAAATATTATAGAAGAAGCATGTTGACAAATTGCAAGGTTTTTCTATACTAGCGTAATTCCATTTAATTATGTAAAAAACCTTGAGTTTGTAAAGGCACTTGAATTGGTTGTAAAGCATGGGCCAGGTTTCAAACTTCCATCCTGCCATGATATCAAAGAGAAGTATTTGAAGCAAGAAGTGGATCAAACAATGACATTACTTGAGGAGTACAAGCTAAATTGAAAAAAAAAAAAAAACATGTTGTTCAATAATGTCTAATAGATGGATAGATTAAAAAAAAAAAGACGTTGTATTTGTAATTTTTTGGTTAATAGTCATAAAGGGACAATTTTTTTTGTCATCAGTGAATACTTCTAATATGTCCAAGACTACTGATAAGATATCTGAAATGTTAGATGTCATTATAGAGAGGATTAGGGAGGAAAATGTTGTCCAAGTAGTCACCGATAATGTTACAATTTATAAGGCAACAAGATAATTATTGATGGGAAAAAAAAAGTTTGTTTTGGACATCATTTGCTACCCATTGTATTGAGTTGATATTGGAAGATTTTTTAAAAAAAGTTAGAAGTTCATTAAGCAACTATTGCAAGAGAAAGAGAATCACATCATATATTTATTCAAGACCTATTCTTATTTACATATTAAGGCATTTTACAAAAGAAAGGGATTTGATTAGGTCTGCTGCCACTCGGTTTGCTTCTGCATATTTGACTCTGGGATGTTTGAATGATCATAAAATACAGTTGATAACCATGTTTACTTCCAATGGAATTTATGTAAGTTTGCAAAATAGAAGAAGAGAAACAAATTCAAAATTGTGTTTTGGATAGCAAGTTTTGGCATAATATCACTATATGTATTAAGACAATATATCCTTTAATTAAAGTTTTTTGATTAGTTGATTCAGATGAGAAACTAGCTATGGATTTTATATATAAAGCAATGGATAAAGCAAAAAAAAAAGAAAAAAGATAGAAGTGAATTTTGGTTCTATGAAAATATATATATATATATATATCTTGCTAATTTTTATTTCAAATTTTATCATTGATTAATATGAATGTCTTTAGAGATACTTTCAATTGAGCTATTCCTACATTGTAATGATATTTTTATTGTTTTTTTATATTATATACCTATATGAAATATTGTTGATGCAAGATAGGAATTTCAACTTTCTAGGCCCTTACATGCAGCAATTTATTATTTGAATTCTCATTGTTATTATAATCCCAATTTTAAGGTTAACACCAACATTAAAATTGGATTATATCAATGCTTAGCAAGGATGATGCCTAATGCAAGTGAAAAGTGCAAAATTGACTTGCAACTTGAATCATTCAAGGTTGCAGAAAGATTGTTTGGCATTGAGGCTGCCAAGACAACAAGAGATTAAAAAAACTCCAGCTTAATGGTGGGATTCTTACGGGGATGAATGTCCAGAATTACAAAGGTTTATAATCCGAGTTCTAAGCTTGACTTGTATTTCATCTGAATGTGAGCGTAACTGGAGTGCATTTGAAATGGTAAGTTTTTTTTATTTTATTATTTCAAATGTTGAAATATTTGATAAAAATCTTATAAATTTAAATTGTTTATTTAGGTTCATACAAAATGAAGAAATTGTTTGCACCAAAGAAAAATGAATAACTTGGTATTTATAATGTACAATCTGAAATTGAATAATAATCAAGTCAAAAAACAAGTTGATGATTTTGATGTAAAAGATGATCGTTCATTTGCTGATGATTGGATAACCGAGGAAGAAAAACGTTCAAACATTGATTTGCTTAGTATTATTAATAGTGCAACACAAAAAAAAATGGTAATGAAGATGAAAATGATGAAGAAGAAATTCCTAACAATGTTGAAATGGAGATTCATGATACTAAAGATGATTTAGAGATTCAAATTAATGATATTGGTTTTGATACTAGTAGTAGCACTAATATTCATAATATTAGTGTTGGTATTAGTAGTGACACTAATAATCCTCTTGATGCTAATAAAATTGATGAATGTCTAAGGAATAATTAGAAAGATGGAGGCAATGAAACTAGTTTTAGTTTACATGACACACCAGCAAATTTTTTGTTTTAAGTTTGTTAATTATTAGCTAATGAAAAGTTATTAAAATTATGTATGAATTTTTATTTGAACCATGTATTTTAAGGTGTTTGAACTAAGTATGAATTTTATTTGAAACATGTATTTTCAAGTGCTTAAACTATATATGAATTTTTATTTAAAGCATGAATTTTTTGTTAATGTATTTTAAAATTCCTTATGATTTTATGATTTTACAATTTATTTTTACGATCTAAGTTTGTTTTGTATTTTTCGTGCCGTGTCAAAATCACGATTTTAACAACCTTGATTACAAGTTGACATTAAGAATGCCTTCTGAATCAGCTTTAATCATGAATGCAAGTTTATAATATAAAGATCCAGAAGTTCGTTGATGCTCTCATTGTGTTATCCTTGTGGTGGGAAAGATGTTTATGGAATGATGAAAGACATGGAAGAAAATCCTAAGAATTGAGAAGGGAAAAAGGTCCTTTTCCTACATATAGTAGGGCTTCTTGGATTATGAAAAATTCCACTGTATCCTCTAATTTATATTTATTTTCATTTTAGCCCTTAATAATTTGAATTGATTGCTTGATTTTAATGTTTTTTTCAAGTTTATTGTTTTACAATTTCATTCCTAAGTATTTTATTTCATTTAATTTATGTATTCAATTTTATTCTTATTTTTTTAATTGTTGTTTTTAATTTTTTTTTCTTGATTATTTTTTTAATTTTATCCCTCACTATTTTATTTTATTTTTTGATCCAAACTTGATTATGATTTTTTTTATTATTGTTTTTTATTTTTTAAATTTAGTCCCTAAATTTTTTTTATTTAGTTTTTATACCAAATTCAGATCTCTTTATTTTAATTGTTATTTGTTTTTTTTTTAATTTTTATGATTGGAAAATTTACATCATTATTTTTTTGTTTTTATTTTTTGTACAAAATAATATCAATCTCATCATTTGGATAATTGGTTTTGAATATTAGTTGATTTAAGTTCAGCTTTTTTTAGGTTATTTTTACAAAAAAAAAAAAATTCATAATTCGTCATTGGGTTATTGGCCTTGAGCTTCATGATTTGTTCCTTCTTTTTTTTTTTGTGGGATTATCTTAATCTTATATCTCAGGTAATAGGTTAGTCCAGTTTATTTGGGTTGACTCATTTTTTTTCTTAATATTTTTTTAAAAATTAATTTTTTTCACTTCCATCACTTGGCATTATATTATTGGTCATTGAGTTTTGTGATTTCTTTGCTTTTTTTTTTGTTGGGTTATCCTTAATGCGGGTTAGTCAAGTTAAGCTTGGTTGACTTGAGTTTTTCTTCAATTTTTTTATTGATTTAACTTTGATTTTCAATTTTTTTTATTGATTTAACTTTGATTTTTTTTCCATGTTTTTTTTTAAATTAATCATGTTAACTTCGGTTAACACAAAAAAAATTTAACATTTATTTTTTAAAATTAATTATTTTTTAAATTTTATTATTGAACATTTAAATTATTAAATCTTAAAGTTTATAATTTTTTTTATAAAATTATTTTAATTTTACATCTCAAGATCACTCGAGTTATTTGAGATCCCTTGAGTTATTATAAAATGAAACATCATTTTTCGACCGGGTAAACACATGCCAGCATCTAGTATTGCTATTATAGTCAGGATTGTCGAATTTGACCAAAAATCTTACCTAGCTTTAAATAAATTTGATTAAGGAAACAAAATCATTAAAACTCAGTTAGATTAATCAAATTTTACCAAGTCAATATTTTTTTTCTAATTCAGCTTAAAAACCAACTCAAATCATGCTCTATCAACTCGTCAAATCAAGCCAAGATTTAATAGCTATGATATCCTTCGATTTTTCTGGGTTGTCTTTGCATCGCTTTCTTGTTTTTATTTTTTTTTCCCCAACAATTTATGTCGCTTTCAATGTAACGCCTTTTAATCTACTAATGACATTGCGCTTTGCAACCAATCTTGGCATTGGAATCCGTAGAATTGTCTTTAAAAACAAACATTGTTCAAAGTTGAGTACAAAATTACGATAACAAAACACAACTGCCCCCGGAATTCAAGGAAAAATCATGAACTTCATGCAGTAGCTTGGGATGCTGCAAGCCTCTTTCTAGCCTAGGCAGCAGCTTGGGATGCTGCAAGCCTTTTTCTAGCCTCCTCGATGATAGACAACTTAATACCCTTGCCCTTGGGAAGAGAAATCCATGGCTTGGTGCCCTTTCCAATGGTGAACACATTGCCCAAGCGGGTGGCAAACTCATGGCCAGTGGCATCTTGGACATGGATTGTCTCAAAAGTTCCCTTGTGCTTCTCCCTGTTCTTGATTACTCCAACTCGGCCTCTGTTCCTTCCTCCAGTGACCATGACAACATTTCCCACATCAAACTTGATGAAGTCAACTATTTTGTTGTTCTCTAGGTCCAGCTTGATGGTGTCATTGGCCTTAATGAGGGGATCTGGGTAGCGGATGGTGCGCCCATCATAGGTGTTCAGGTAAGGGATTCCTTTCTGCCCAAACTGAATAGACCGAACCTTGCAAAGCTTAAACTGCGAAGGCATTAAACAAAAAAAGGAATCATTATCTGAGGTGATTCCACTCTAAGACATGAAATTAAAATGCAATTCATTGATCTATCAAATTAGGGGATGGTCCAGAAAAACAACAGAAAAAAATCACAAATAAAATAAACAAAACCACGTAGCCAAAAGTATCACAAACCTTGGCCTCATCATCTCTGAGTGAGTGGAGCCGGAAGCGGCCTTTGGTGTCATAGAGGAGACGGAAGCTCTCATTTGTCTTTGGGATTGACACAACATCTGTAACGGAAGCAAAACATAATAAGCAAGCAAATGAAGAATATGGAATTTGAGGGGAAAAAACGAAAAAGAAATGATCATATAAGTGAAAAGGGGCAGAAACTATAATAGTATATCACACATAATAATCACTTCCAATCAAGCACGACAAAAGACAAGAGCTCTCATATCCTATCACACAACGTGACCATTTAAAACAAGTATTAACTTCTGGCAGCCATGGACTCTAATAGCCTACCTATCACACATATGAGCACTTGCCAACAACTATTTTGCTGTATTGAAGGCCTCATATCCTTAATCAAGAGATATGAAAATCAAAATAACAGCAAGTTTATCATTATTTTGAGCGAGAGATAGTAATAATAAAAATTTCCTATTTAACCGTCTACAACCAATACCAAAGCATTGAAAAGTACAAAATCCTCCTCCCATCTAGACAATCCACTTTAAAAAAAAATCATAAAAGTTGTAGGAGTTAAGCCAGATTTGCACATACCCATGAAACCAGATGGGTAAGTTTTATCTGTCCTGACCTTCCCATCAACAAGGACATGTCTCTGCATCAAAATAGCAATCACTTCACGGTATGTCAAAGCATACTTGAGCCTGTTTCGCAGAATAAGAATCAGAGGCAAGCATTCCCTAGATTTGTGGGGTCCAGATGAGGGCTTGGGTGCCTAGACAACACAAAATAAAACTAATCACAATCAACAAAGAAGAACAAGAAAGAAGCTAGTACAGGTAATAAAAAAATTGACATTGCAGCATAGGGTCAGAGATTGCAAACATACAAATGCACCACCAAGTTTGTCAAGCATCCAATGTTTAGGAGCATTGAGCCTCTTCAAGTGTTTCTTCAACCCTCTAGCCTGTAATTCATCATAAAAGCAGCAAACAATTAAACAAGAGTGATGAGAAAAACATCTGAAAATTCTACAAACATGTAGATGCTATCGTTAAATCATGCACAGGTTAAAACAACTGCAAGACACACAGAAGGAAGATGAGGGGAAACGAATGAACAAAGACTTACACAAAGGTGTAGTAATAAATAAATAAAAAGGCTTCAATTCAAAATCCCAATTAGTAAAAAATCATTCACAAGATCTTACAGAAAATAAACAAAAAAATGGGCCAAATTTAGCAATCATCACTGACACACAAACGAGAACAGTAAATACAATTTTCACTTCATTGTGCAAAACAAAGTAACAATCATATCCCACAAATTCAACGATATCAAAACCAACAAGAAATAATGTAAGCCCATGTTTTCTTTTAAGATGTCAACTACATAACATGATTAAGCATCACTGAGACAAGATGAAATCCTATGAGCTAGCTAATCCAACAACAAAACCAAAACCAAAGAGCACATAACTTAAACGTTGAATTTAAAAAAAAAAAAAACAATCAGCTAACCATTTTGCAAACGTAAAGTTGAAAACGTCAGTAACTCTGCTGAGCTGCGCCTCTCTTGAGCCTCTTCTCCACTCTTACGGCTTCCAAGTATAGTCTGGTAGAGAGAGCTGCGAAGGTTGTATCTATTAGGGTTATTATCATTGATATCTTAATGAAACCGGGTCGGGGTAATGTTATTGGGCCTCCAATTTTCTGGACTCTTGTTGGGCCCAATTATTTGATCATTAAGCCATGTCTATATTTGTATAGTAATTTTACTGGACTAGTCTAGGTGCTGAGCGTTGTTTAAAAAAATTGTTATGATAGATGCGCTGAGTTTTGGTTTTTCTGGTTAATTTTATTTTTTAATTATTTTTTTCTGTAATTATAATATTGCAATATTAAAAATTAAAAATAAATTTTAAAAAATATATCATTTCAATAAATTTTTAATCCAAAGCCACCCCGCACCTTATTATTATAGTTAAAAACATGTTTTTTTAATCTAAACTCATTTTTATATTAATGCCTCTCTTGTATTTTATTAAATAAATCATTTTTTTAATAGCAATCACTATTTTTTAGATAAAAACTTAATTTCAAAAAAAAATGTAGTAAAAAATATTAAAATAATACCTCATATGTGAAAAAAGGCAAAATAAAATCAATTAAAACAATAAAACAAGTAAGAATCCTATTAAAATTAACAAAATGCATTTTTATTGAGCAATCATGAGCAAATTTTTTATTTTATTTGCATATGAGGTGTATAATAATTAAAAAATAAATTTTAAATATTTTCATAATAATCTATAGTATTATTTAATAACTATACTAAAACTAAATAATAATTTAATTATTATTTTAAATATTTAATTTACAGGCATATTCAACAAAACCTAAAAAAAAATTATTGATTAAAAAAAATATAATGAGGCTAAGTGTAGCCTCATATTTGGCCCAACAAAAAAGTCTTGGAGACATTGGCTTGCTTATTATTTTTTTATGTTCACGGTAAGAGATCTGTTGTTCAGTTGACACTATTTTATTTAAAAAAAATTAAATTATGCTATTTATTAGTCTAAAAGTATTTAAAATTATGATAATGATTGTATTTTAAAATATTTTTTATTTAAAAACATATTAAAATAATATTTATTTTATTTTAAAATTTTTATTTTTATCATCAACACATCAAAATAATTTTAAAATACCAAAAAATATGAATTTAAAATAAAAAATAATAGTAATAATTTAATTTTTTTTAAAATACTTTTAAAAGGAAAAATCAAATATCACTTTAATTTCTAACTACCTCTCTAATGAAAACAAAAATCGAGCTCTAATTTTTGTAACTCAAAAAATCAATTTTCATTTTATTTTCTTCTAAAAACAAATAATAAACAATATAAAAGGCTCAATAAACCAAAAAAACCAATTCTGAACCCCAAGTTCTTCTTGAGCAAAACTTGTTGTCTAGAAATGTCATCGTCCTTGCACTACCAAGTTCTTCTTTTCTTTATTGTCATCTTAGAATTAGATTGGAACTTAAAGACGTTAGATGCTGGACAAAAGTTCTGTTATAATCCTCTGGCTGCACAGTAATTAAAGAAATGGAAGGTAAAGGATTGCGCTTATCTTAACCCTATCATTTATGAGCGGAAAGGCTTTCAGCAAGTGAATGGAAAATAATCTATCTGAAGAGCATACAAATTGCCTTCCAATCCTTAATTATAAATCATCGACTACCATAGGTAAAGTTCTTAATTATGCATCGATTGGAGTTTCAGTTTGTAGCACCTCACTTTACATTCTGCATCATTGATATTTGACTGAGATGCATCAAGCTCAGACATTGTGACGAGTGATAGACTTTAAGTTATTCCTTTGTCTACAAGCAGACCTTACGTGATAATTTCAAAGTTTTGTGGAATAAACTGTCGTAGATTTTGACAATACGAACTCCGAGTTTGAAAATTGCTAAAAGAGAGTGAATGTGTCGTCATTTAAGTGGCTTGTGCAGTGATTGCGGCCGCACTCACAAGTAGTGTTGATGAGTGTTGATATTTCTCCCTCATGATCTTCCCAGCTAGAGAGGGTTCTATGGATATAAACTTCCGGGTCAAATTTAAACATGACAAAATGCTGCAATCATCCCAGACTTTTTGAGTTTATTGCGTCAATCAACACTTGAGCCGAAAGACATGGTTTCAGTGCTCTAGTTCTTTATGCTGTTGATAGGCTTTCCTACTTCATAGTGCGTAAGTTTTCTTCCGTATTACGATAAGAATCATAGTGGGAACTCTGTATATTATCTAAAAATACCTTATTGGATGGAGGCTTGTGTTCCTTTTTGCAAATATAACCTTCAAATACACCTTCTTGGTGGTTAGATTACAGCTCGAGTAGCAGATGAAACACTACCAGATGATTTTTGTTTTTGGAATCTAACAGAACATGTGACGATATCATTTGATCCTTGTCCTTGAGGCATGTATCAAAGGGCATGTGGTTTTTATTAGAGAATGCAAAGGTGTTATATTCCATCAAGGTTAGTGTACAAATTAATTTAAAGGAACGTATACATTCCAACAGTTTGATATTTACATCAATCTCTTCTACCTAATACCCATAAGTTCAGAAGTAAGTTGTACTCAAAGTTGCATTTTCTCATGCTGCTTCTACTATTATCGACAGTGATAAGACCTGGTATGGGATCAACTAGCTCAACGCTTGAGTCGTGCGTCAACCGATCAAGTTCATGGGGTGAATCCATGTTTTTTTCATAAAAAAAAAATAAATAAACCTTGAAGAGTTTTTTTTATTGATTAGGCTTCGGCCAAGTCCTAGATTAGCATGTTTGAAGCTTATAACTATGCTTTCATCAGCTAAACAAGCCTTTTTTTCTTCGATAAATCTTATCTTATTAATATGTTCTCAAGCACTGAAGATGGTGGTGAAGGAGGAAACAAATGATAATGACGGGAGTAAGATGAACAGAAGGGAGAAAATTTTAGCAGAACGGATGTTTGTAATACATTGTTTGGCATTGGCTGGTAGGTGTACTGTTCTTGTGTGAAGCTGAAGAAACAGCACAAAACCTCTTAAAGTTGTTCGGAAGCTGGCTATTGGCGGTTTTTATAGTTGAGCAGTTCAAAGATGACTTGTAACCCTAGAAACCGTTAACCTCACATTAGGGAAATTAATGAGGTCTCAAATCGTTTTACTAATAGTGATAATATCAGACAAGGAAAGATCCAACGGCCTTGATCTTGCTTTCATCAATAACCCAGATTGAGAGGTCTGTGATAATGAGCTGAAAAAATCAGAAAAGTGTGAAGTTTCCATCAATTAGATGTCCTATATTACAACATTCTTCACATGAACACCCTAGATATTCAACCTTATATATTATTTGATGTCCAAAACAAGTAACGAAATAGCTTAACATCTTGTCACAGGGTTTGATTTGGTAACCAACTTGGGAAGGTCGGTCTTTGCATAACGAGGAATTTAACCCAAAAAAAACTAAAGGAGAAGGGTTTTTATTATATCCGGCCTCAAGTAATTACTTGAATAGTTTTTTAAAATTTTATTTTTATTTTTTAATATTAGATTTGTTAAAATTATATTTTATAATTTTTTATAATTTATTTTTTATAAGATTATTTTAGACTTATAATCCAAATTGTAAATTTAATAGGTTAACTCAATTGACTTCTTTTTTTTTAATTTTCTTATTCAATATTAAGTTGATTGAAAATTAATTTTTATAATTTGTTTTGACCTTCTTTCTATAAGGTTATATTTATATGATAACTTGGGTCATGAGTTTGATAGGTTAAACCTAGCTAACTGGAGTTGTTTTTTATATTATTTTTTTTTAATTTCATCATTTAATATGGATTTGATCAAAAATTGAGTTTCATAATTTATTTTAATTTGATTTTTGTTGGGTTATCATGGTCTCATGACTCAAGTCACGGGTTTGACAGATTAACTCGGGTTGACACAAATTTTTTTAATTATTTTTTTTTCAGTTTCATCCTTTACTATTGAATTTATTGAAAATTGAGTTTTGTAATTTATTTTGATTTAATTTTTATGGGGTTATCATGATCTTATAACTAATATGTGGATTGGCATGTTAACCTGAAATAATCTAATATGTTATCATCTCGATGTTTATTAAAAAAATTTCATTTTAAATATTTATTTTAACTTAAAGGATTATTTTATTAGTTATCTAGGTTATCTTTTGACCCATCAAAATGATCGAGTCACATCAAATTAATTCCCAAACAATTTAAATTTTTTTTTCTACTAGAAAAAACATTAACAACACATTTTTTTATATTAAAAAACAAAAATTTTGATACACCCCGAAGCAGTTATAAGTAGAAAAGAATATATATATTCATTGAGTTTTCTTTTGGATTCGAATGAATTCCTCTTTCTTGTTAGAGACTGCTGCGACAAGAGTTGTATAGTTGGGAGTTCTTGTTAGCATGCAAAGTGTAAGAAAATTTCAAGTTCCCTCGTAGACAAAACTAACTCTTGCTAATAAGGAAAATCCGTAATGGCCAAAAAGAGTGAGTAGGTAAAATTGGTGAACGAACAGTCAAGAAAGATGTCTCTATTCATGAAACAGTTTAGTGTCAGAAAACGTTTTCCACATCGGTGGTGCCATACAAACATGGACCTGGACTTGTAGACTCTAGAACCATTTGGATGGTTTTGTGAGTTCCTAGGGATTCCCCATTAAAGTTCTCAAGGTCAGAAGACAGAAAATGAACTAGAGAGGGAGAGAGAGAGGAGCTCGTCGCTGGTGAAGAAAGGAAACGGCTGAGTTAGTAGATGAGATTAGAGTCACCAATCTCTTGGGAAGGGGTTTTCCTCATGACATAATGGTGGGTGAAAGATGGGAGATGGCTTTCCCTCAGTACTTTTTTAACAAGCAATTCTCCTACTTGGAGAACGGTAGGCCAACAGTCAACAGAAGACTCATGCCCTTATTAAATATATTGCTAACTGAATTTTAATTTGAAATGAAGGCATAATGCTACCAAGATCTTGTAGTACAATTCTTAACAACAAGGGACATTGAAGATTGAAAAAAAAAAATTACAAGGCTCCTCGTCAAGTCAAGCTCAAGATTCCACCTCATTTCGGTAACATGGTTTTGGATCGATATTAGGTTTCTTAACTCTTGGATTATTGTCATCAGAAAATGGCTTTTAGCATCTAAGAGGGGGAGTTACGTTTAGTCGTAGTTATATATTAGATTATTAGTATGTGATCCACCGGAGGTTAGATTAATTTTTTTAATATAAAAAAGTATCTAAGTGTTGCTAATTTATTTTCTAATAAAAAAATAATTATAAACTTAAAATAAAATGTATATCAAATAATATTTTTTAAAAATATTGATACGGCGACCACATATTACATGTCATTTTAGAAAATATAAAGATATCGACATATTAGATTTATATAGGTTAATCTATCAAATCTACGACACGGATCATGAAATCATGATAATTATATAGAAAGCTAATCAAAATAAACTATAAAAATCAATTCTTTGTCAACCTAATATTAAAGATAAAGTTAAAAAAAAATTAAATTAAAAAAAAATAAAAAATTTATCCGAGTCAACTCTAGCTAACCTCCCAAACCTACAATATTATAAATTATGAGATTAGAATAACTTCATAAAAAAATTTAAAAAAAAAAGATATCAAAACAATCTAAGTAAACTTGAGCTAACCTATTAAACTCGAAATTTGTGTAATGAAACCAGGATAATTTCATAAAAAAAAAAATCAATTTCCAACAAATCTAATAAATTAAGGTATTGAAGGGTAAAATTAAAAAAAAAAAAATAAACCAACTCAACCTGAATCAACCTACCAAACCTCTAACATATATTATGAGATCGGGATAACTCCATAAAAAAGCAATTAAAATGATTATAAAGCTCAATCAAAAAGATATTCAATTAAAAAATGTACAAAAAATAAATATAGTCAACTTAAGTTAACATATCGGACCCGTGATCTAGATTATGAATTCAGGATAACATCATAGAAAAGAAATAAATTTTTTTAACTAACCCAGTATTAAAGGATAAAATAAAAAATTCAATTAGAAAAAAGTAGTTAAAAAAATGACATAAGTCAATAATATATTACAAAGTCTCATTTCCAATAGATCTAATATTGAATGTTAATATTAAAAAATAGCTCTAGAAATTTTCATTGATTAAGAAATAGAGAATCATCTAAAAATTCAAAATAAATTTTTGACAATTACATAAATAAGTTTATGATAATTACATAAATATTATTTCTAAAATTCATTTATAATTTTAACTCTTCAATAACATATTACTAATATTTTTTTTCATCAACTATCCAGTAGCTCTTCCAAACTAACAGTTGGCTGATAATAACTAAAGAAATGATTTTAGTTGACTAATAGAATTTACCTATTGTTACCTCAAAATAAGAACTACTATTTATTATATCATATTTGTTCCTACGTACAAGCTATAATTTTAAATTTTACTTTTTAATTTCTTCTAATTTTTAATTTATACATATCCACACATCAATTAACCATTGTGCACGCATATTACTAAAAACAAAACCATTATTCATGCATGATTGGATGAACAAAACCAAAAAAGCAAAGGTAATATACGGGAAAAAAGAATCAAAGAAAGGAAAGATTAATACATACCTTATAAGGAACAAGAATGTGTTGATATATTATGAAAAATGGTGTATATCATGGTGTATGTATATATAAAAAAAGAATAGAAAGAAGAAAAGAAAAGATGTGCATGTATTATGAAACATGGTGTATATAAATTTATATTATAAATATAATGGGAAAAAAAAACATTTTTTCTCCTGAAATAAAACCACTATATATGCATTCATATATATTCTACGTACCAAATACAGAAATTAGGTAATTTGCAGGGCATATATATTAGAGACCGACCATCCCATTATAAGGTTAGGATGGATTTTATTTGAAATTAATTGATTAATACCATTCTAATATTAGAAAGGAAAGACCAGAATATGTTTGATTCAAAAGAATATATAGTTAATTAATGATGGATGCCTTAGTCTAACTCTCCACGTGCACCTTTCTCAAGAATGTAAAGCTAAAATGTTAGTTAATTAGGTCTGAAAAGTGATCAAAACCCGAAACGCCCTGAAAAAATAACATATTAAAAAACATTATGAAAATCTATAACAAGATTACCAACCTCTTCTGTATATCCCAAATTATATTCCATAATCAACTTTTAATTACTTATAATTAACCCAAATCCCTTTTTCTAGCTAGGTGGCTAGGGTTTTGGATGATTCAGTATTCCCACTAGGGTTAACTAAATTTCTGTTTAGTGATAGGAGCATTTTATCTTCACAGCTTCTTCTTTTTTTTCATTTCATTTACTAGCTAGATGTTCTAAAGCTAGAAGTACTGTGTGTGTGTGTCTATATATATATATATATAGAATTAAAAAGAAAAGCTAGGTGGGTTATAAGTAGACGTTGTAGGTTAGAAACTTGGGAAGATGTTGAAAGCAGAACGAAATCCACCCCACCAAGCAACCTCACCTCCCTCTCTCACACACACACAGAGATATGCGTATAGATGATTACTTATAAACGTTTGTTAGCCTAGATGTTGCATCAATCGCTGGTAGAGGTCTGCCCAAACCTTCCTGCTCTCTAACGGATCGAAAACACTTCTCTTCTCCCTCTATACCTCCTTATATTCTCTTTGGCATCGATCTCCTTCGTCTCTCCAATCATCTTCTTTGCCCTGTATTTAAGTACTCTAGCTAAACAATTAAACATCTCTCTCTCTCTCTCTTCCTCTCTCCCTGTAGTTACATATATATGCTCTTCTTCGCTTTAGCAAGAAGAAGGTACAAGAATTGAAGGTAGAAGAACTCTTGTTCTTGAATTGAAGGAGTGCTATAGCAATACTAGGGTTCATTTATTCAAGTACTATAGAAATATCGTGTTTTTGGTTCTTGGGATTGGATTCTTTGATTGTTGTATTTAGAATATTAAAAGAAAAATGTGTACTAGAGGCCATTGGAGGCCTGCTGAAGATGAGAAGCTTAAGGACTTGGTTGAGAAGTATGGTCCTCATAATTGGAACGCGATCGCCGAAAAGCTTCATGGAAGATCAGGTGAAAATTTAAACCTAAAGAGAAACTAATTTTTATCCTCACAAATATTTTCATTTCAATATTTTTTTTATGTTGTTATTTAGAAACAACTAGGGTTTGGTACTGTATGCAAAAGTTGAGATATACTTATAACTAATGGAAATTAAAAGGGAAGCTAACTATGACTGTGACTAATAACTAACAAAACGAAGTTTGAACAAATTGAATCAGGGAAGAGTTGTAGGTTGAGATGGTTTAATCAGTTGGATCCAAGAATCAATAGAAGTCCTTTTACCGAAGAGGAAGAAGAAAGACTTCTTGCTTCTCACCGGATCCATGGGAATAGATGGGCAGTTATTGCAAGGCTTTTCCCAGGTCGCACCGATAATGCAGTGAAGAATCATTGGCATGTCATCATGGCAAGAAGATATAGAGAAAGGTCTAGGCTTCATGCAAAAAGAACTGCTCAAACTTTGGTGAACGAGCAAAAAATCTCTTCAAAACAAGACATGCAGATAAATTGCGAGACGAGGAGCTTTTCTTCATTTGTCAAGAAATATTGTGAGAAATTCGGCCAATATCCTTTGATCACTCACAGCTACTTACCGGCCTTTTGGAAAGAGTTCTACAATGTCGACGATCCAAGTAATTGTGAAGGTAACTAGAATATCGAGCTAGCATCATGGCGATGTACTATATATATACAGTTCGGGTTCTAGCTAGTTTTACAATATTGATAATAATTTCTTAGCTCTTATTGCTCATGTTCCTTACATACATGGAAATTGCAGATCAAAATCGGCCCATTGAGTTCTACGATTTTCTCCAAGTAAACACGGACTCCAATAAAAGTGAGGTGATAGACAATGCAAGAAGAGAGGATGAAGAGGTAGATCAGCAGGAAGTCATATTGGAACATCAGAGCAAGGCTGGCGTTCCGTTCATTGATTTTTTCTCAGCTTGAAGATCTTCATAGCACAGCTTTTGGTGGTGTGTCAAATGAGTGACCAACAAATGCACAGTAATCGTACACCTAATTAGTTACTCAGTCTTGTATCCTACAAGTGCATTGACTCAAGAAATATTTAAGGGGAGAAACATGTACGTACGTAGCATATGCAGGGAATATTTCATATACATAAGAAAGCTCTATGCATAGAGACGAAGTTTTATGGAAGTTGCTAATCTAAATTAAATGTCAAGATCTACCCTTGTTGTTTACCGTCCTATAGCACATGTACGTAAAACGACACCATCTGCGAGTCCATATATATATACCATTTCAGAATATTGGTTTGCTGATCGCAAAAACTAAACATACAATAATATATATATATATATATATATATATGATTGTTAATTAGTACTTCATATCTTCTCTATCCGAAGCGATTTTAGTGTATATATTGTTGCTTTATCGTGAACAAGGAAAAAAAAAAAGCTTGTGATCTATGGAGTTCTGATCAGTTGAGTTCTATATAAGAAATTCTGGCATGGCTTTTTCTTATCAGTTCTTAGTTTACAAATACATGTAATTTCTCTGATCCCTAGATTGAAAAACTTGTGAAACTATAAACAACATTGTAATTTATTTTCACATGCATGGAGTTTGCATGGCATCAGTTGGAAGTTGGACGTTCTTGACATGGAATGTAAACAGAAGGGAAATTTAGGTTTCAATATATATTTAGCTGTTAGGATGCATGGTTATTTTTACATATATATGACGTAAGAACTGCTATGATCACCAAATGATTTAGCATTAATGAATTAATCCAGGTTTTTCTAAAACCAAATAACTAAGATATACTTGTTAAATATTCTAAAGAAAACAAAAAGAGAAGGCAAGGGTTTCATTGATATTGATATTGTAGAACCAAATGAATTAATAAAAAATCAACTTAATCAAAATACAAAGATATTGTATATAACTTAAAACCAAAAAAATTAAAGAGATTATTCTACTTTTAATAAATAATAAAACAAAATAACTATATATTTATTTAATTAATTAATTAATGTGAGTGTTCAGGCTAGCTTGTGCACACCTTAACTAATCTCACATGCCCTGAAGTTAACGACAATGTAAATTTCAAGTGGTCCTAAGAGGACTCAAACTTGTGACTGTTGGGGACCAAGCGTAAAGCCTAATCAATTGAACTATCTCTCAAAATTACCCTATATTTCTAATCAATATGAGAGGTGGTTCTTTAATATTTTGATATTATCATGGATATATTTAATAAGATATCATGTGTGTGATTGTTCATTACCAGAAAATTGATAAATACAAATAAAAATATCAAATGAATATTTTCATCAGTAAATTCTCAACTAATTTTATAATTAGACATATACCCTCGGTATATATTGAGGGAATTATAGTGGGAAAAAATTTAAACAAAAAAATAATAACGTGTTATTTTTTACCAACAGAATTTATTCCATCTGCAAAATCCGTTGATAATTTCGTTCATCATATTAATTACAAACGAAATCCTAACAAAAAATTCTGTCAATATTTTCCTGAGAGCTTTGAAACTGTTCACTATCCAATTGTACTGTTAATTATTATTTTCTAAAGACAAAAACACTAACGAATTAAAAACTCGTCGGTGTTATTTGAAGAGTTTCTAAAAATTTTTTATTAAATTGAAAATTTAAATTAAATATTACATGTAGAATCACCAATTGATTGAAAAGCTGTCGGTGATATTTGGTAGTTTCTGAAAAAAATTTATTAAATAGAAAATTTAAATTAAATATTACCAACAGAATTACCAATGAAATATTTAAAAATATTAGTATTTAATTATCTGTCGATAAAATATTCCAACAAAAAGTCTAGAATCCCCAATTTCACAACAAACAAGGCTCTTTTCTTCTTTTTCTTCTTCTTCTTCTTTTCCACATGTAAAAAGCATCAATGTCTATTTCTTTCTCTTCTCTTCTCTTTTCTTCTTGGCTCCTTCTCTTCTCCTCCATGCTCAAGTATGTATTTTTCTCCTTCTCTTTTCTTCTCAGTTTTTTTAATTAATATACTTTATGATTTTTTTATCTTCTTAAATTCACTTGCAACTACATTAATGTAAGATTTTTCTTCTTCTTTTTTTGAATTTTTGTTTTCACTATATTTGTTTTTTTATTTTTTTTGTTCCTAATAATTGTATAAATGTTGTTATAGGATTGTTTTTTCATGTGAGATCAATTTTTAGTTTGTTTATTTATAGGATTTTTAAATTTTTAGCAATTGCAACTTATTTTTTTCATATAAATTTTGTTAGTTGAATTTATTTTTTCTTGCTATTTATTTGTTGCAAATTTGATCGAGTTGATTTTTTTTTCTTTTTTTCAAGTGTTTTGAGTATTATAGAGTGTTGGTTTATATTAATTTAATTATTTTGTAATTTTGTAAAGTAGATTTTTTAAAAATATTTTTTAATAATTACCAACGGAATTACATACGAACTTACCGAGAGAAATACCGATGAAATGAAGCGGATAATGTTTTTTTACATGCTTTTTTCATCGTTAAAATAATTTTTTTACTACTAACAAACTTACCGACGAACAAAAAATTACAAATAAAAAATTCATTGACAAAGCATTTTCATCTATAATTTTATTAGTAAATTAATTACTAATGTAATGGCAGTGCAAATATCAACAAAAAATTCCGTCGATAAATATAAACATTATGGTAGTGGTTTCTACCTCCATCAACAACTTGATTGGATTCTATTGAAACATCTTTCTTCATTTTCAATTTATTGATAACATACTAACTGATGTTTGATGAATTCTTAACGCTTTAACTCGGTTTCAGTTTGTTATCATGTCTTTAAATATGTATGGTATTGATATTGAACTTCATCCTAACATGTATATAATAAATCTTTGGGAGCAGTAGCTCTGTGCCTTCTTCACCTATGGGATATCTTGAATCTCATCCTGGCACAAATCAGCAATAAAAATTGTTTTGGGGGCGTGCAGAAACCTAAATTTCGGAAGTTTTGGTCATTTATTTATTTATTTGGTTATTGGAAACATGCGAGGGATTGCAGTATACGCATAACTTTACAAGCTCCAATTATGCCATCGAAGATATAATTTTACAATCTGACGTAACCTGTGGAAATCGACATGATGATCTTGACAGGACTTATAACTACCCAATACAATTTAACTCTAAAACAGCGTACTAAGATGGAGTTTTTAGCTTTATTTTTCAACATCTGTTTTGTTAGATACAGATTAACGAGGCTGACTTTATTTGCAGCGTTGAGAGCATTGTTTTGAAACCGGCTCGGTGGGGTGGTGAGCCCAGGACCTGATCAATCTGAGATTAAAATTAGATTAATTTGAAGAAAAAAAAATTATGATTTGGTTAATTTAATAAATTAATTTGGTGATTTAGTTGATCCCATAAAATTTGTTAAAAATCTAGTTGTAACTCATTTATTTTTATTTTTTTATAAAAATAACGTTGTTTTGAATTTTTTTTAAATAGTAATTAACCTAGCCAACCCAATAATCTCGGTAAAACCAAAAACCCAGGTTTTGAACCATCGTCAATTATCAAATTGGATTTAAAAACTATGATTGAAAGTATTTTTTTAGGATAAACATAAATAAAAAACGTGTAAGAAACGAACTTAGATTTTGATATTATTAATTTATTGTAATTGAAATTGTTTCTAAATATTTTTTAGTTTTTTTTTTTAAATTATTATGTTTCTTCCTATTATTACTTGAATAGCTATTTTAATAATAAATAAATCTGATTAATTATTATAATTAAAAAAAAACATATGTCTCGGATTTAATATCTAGTTCATGAAATATTGGTGTGAATTAAAATGACTTCAGACATGTGGATCCAACAATTATTCTTAACAGTTAAACATCCATTGATATGTCATTAATCTGCCTATTGGATTACATGTTTCTTTAATTTGGCATCAGAATTAAGAAGCACAGCACTGGATAATTAATAATCCAGAACATAAAAATTTATTGTGCAATATTGATATTTAAAGCTCCTCACGGGATCGACTGGATACTTTATTGGAGTGATACTTGTGTCCTTTTGATACATGAAGAATTAATTCATTAATCAAAATCAACTAATATACAAAGCTGTATAAAAAATAAAATAATTTTTTTTTAATAAATCTGCCTCTTCAACCCGCTGAGTCAACCTAATAACTATTCGATTTGAAAATAGATCTGTATCGAGTTTTATATTTAGTAATTATTTGAAAATGTAATAAATATTGTATTTTAATAAAAATTTTATCTAAAAATGTATTAAAATTTATTTTTTATATCAATATAACAAAACAATTCAAAAATATTAAAATATTAATTTCAAACTAAAAAAAACAAAAATACCAAGCATTAAATTACCAAAAATTCTAATACAGCTAAGGTCATAAATAAACAGCGGGTCAGAAAAGCATCCTCCACAAAACTAGTTTAGTTTTCTGTAGCCCAAGTTTAACAAATTAAGCTGATCGATCATAATCATCTCCTTTAGTGCATTAACAGTTAAGCCTTCTTCACCATACATGATTCCTTTCTTTCCACACAGAGTAGAGAGGAAAGAACACCAATCCAACCTTAACACAGCTAATGAAAGGCATTTCTTTTTCTTCTGTAGATTTTGCTTTGCCTAACTAAACTCTGAACAAAAAATTAACTACTCTCTTTATACTTCGTATAGCAAGGCATGTAAAGTATGGATTTGTTCAGCTGGGGCTTGATTTCTGGAAAATTAGGAACAATCAGACACCAATTTATCCGGATTAATTCAACATAATACAATTCATAATTCACATGTCTTAATCCTTTTCCCTCTTTATACAGTAAAAACATAATCAAACAATGATCAAATATAATGCAAATAATCCCATAAATCAACACCAAGATTTTAACGTTGAAAACCCCATGCGAGAAAAACCACGGGACCGTAGTCCACCAAAAAACTTCCACTATCAACAAATAATGGGTTCATAATTGTTCTTCTTCAGATTCAACTAAGGGATACAACATATATATCATCAAGAACAACTTGTTCTTATAATACAACAAGATTAAAAGAGAATTATTTGAGAAAAATTTATAAATACTGACAGCCCTGTTTTCTATCAAAACGGTCAACTTCCACACCACCAATCTTCGATCCAATCGTTCAGAATGAAGAGTAACGTTTCTAGAAGCTGCTGTCAAAATCTCAGCCCGATCCAATGGTGAACGAGCTAGAAATCAAAGGAAGAACATAGACTGCTCTATTGTCTCTTTTTCTTTCTTTCTCTCAGTTTTCTTCTCCTCTCTTTTGTTTTTCACTACTTCGTCTACAATACCCGAACCATTTAATTTAAAGATGGCCAGCTGCCTCTCTTCTCAATGAATATGGTGGTCCCACCATCACATGGTGTGGGACCATACACAACAAATCTCCCCCCCACGCACCATGTGAGGAATTCGCCATACTGGCGATCAACATGTAAGCTTCAATTTATGAGGCCCTACCAAGCCTGTTTCCTTTCTGCAAAATTCAAACTTCTCTCTCGGTAGAGGTTTGGTCATCATGTCTGACATGTTATTATCGGTATGGATCTTTTCAAAAACAAATGACTTCATCTCCACAGCATCTCAAATCCATTGATATCTAACCTCAATGTGCTTTGATCGAGAGTGAAAAGTAGGATGCTTACTGAGATGGATTGCACTTTAACTATCACAGTGTAACACAAAGTTTTCTTGAACTGGATCAAGTTCATGCAAGAACTTTTTCATCCATAACAACTCTTTACCCCCCTTCAGTAAGAGCAATATATCCAGCCTCTGTAGTGGATAATGCAACATATTTTTGCAACCTTGATTGCCATGAGACTGCTTACCCTACAAACTTCATCAAGTATTTTGACGTGGACTTTCTAGAATCAACATCACCAGTCATATATGCATTTGTGTATCCATCCAACACAAGTTTATCATTACCAAAACATAAGTTGAAACTAGAAGTCCTTTTGAGATACCTGAGTATCCATTTCACTACTGATCAGTGTTCTTTACTAGGATTGGAGAGGAACTGACTAATCATACCAATTGCATGAGCTATATCCGACCTTGTACAAACTATGGCATACATCAAGCTACCAACTGCGGATGCATAAGGAACCTTTTTCATCTCATCTTTTTCTTCATCACTTGAAGGACACTGCTTAGAACTTAGTTTAAAGTGGCTTGCAAGTGGAGAACAAACAGGTTTGGAGTTGCTCATGTTGAATCTCTCAAGTACCTTTTGAACATATCTCTCCTGAGATAGCCAAAGTTTTCCCTTCTTTCTGTCACGTGTGATCTTCATACCAAGAATCTGTTTTGCTGGTCCCAAGTCTTTCATTGCAAAAGACTTGCTCAACTCTTCCTTCAACATCTGAATCTTCTTAGCATCATGGCCAACAATCAACATATCATCCACATACAACAAGAGAATAATAAAGTTTCCATCTGGAAACCTTTTCATAAATACACAATGATCAGAAGTGGTCCTGTCATAACCATGATCCACCATAAAAGAATCAAACTTCTTATACCATTGTCTTGGAGCTTGCTTTAACCCATATAAGCTCTTTTTCAACTTACAAACTAGCTGCTCTTTACCTTTTGCTTCAAAACCTTCAGGCTGCTCCATGTAGATCTCCTCATCCAAATCACCATGGAGAAAGGCAGTTTTCACATCAAGTTGTTCTACTTCAAGATTCAAACTAGCAGCTAAGCCAAGCACAACTCGGATTGAAGACATCTTGACCACTGGTGAAAAGATTTCTTCAAAATCAATACCCTTCTTCTGACCGAAACCTTTCACAACCAATCTTGCCTTGTACCTTGGCTGTGAGCAATGTTCATCAATTTTCAACCTGAACACCCATTTGTTCTTGAGTGCTCTCTTACCTTTAGGAAGCTTCACTAACTCAAAAGTATAGTTTTCACGCAAGGATTATATCTCTTCTTGTATTTTTTTTAACCACTCACTTTTCTTCTCATGTGATATAACTTTATCAAAGCATTATGGCTCTCCCCCCTTAGTAACCAACACATACTCATGAGGAGAATATTTGGTGGAAGGTTGGCGAGGTCTAGTTGACCTTCTTAATTGTGGCTCATCTGGAGCTTCCTGCATAACTTGTTCAGGAATAACATCAATATCATCATTACTGATTCAAGATCACTAATTAATGGTTCAATAAGAGAACCACCATTATCATCATTTTGCAAGTCTCCCCCATGATTAGCAGGCATCAAAGGTAATTATGGAGTAGGTTTTGGATTTGAACTACAAGGAACAAAAAGAGTATACTATGTTTTCTCTTTTTGTTCAAAGTCTTTAATTGTTTGATTTTCAAAGAAGATAATATATCTGCTTCTCATAATTTTCTTCTCCTTTGGATCCTACAACCTATAGTCAAACTCATCATTTTTAGAGCCTAAAAAAATACCTTGTTTTATCTTGCTGTCAAGCTTAACCCTGTCATCCCTAGGAACATGTACAAATGCTCTGCATCCAAACACTCTCAAGTGTGTATAAGAGACATCCTTTCCTTTCCAAAATCTATCTGGAACATCAAATTCAAGAGGAACTGATAGAGAAAGGTTTATCACGGCAACTGCAGTCTTCATTGCTTCACCCCAAAAGGACTTAGACAACTTTACATGAAAGAGCATATAGTTAATTCTCTCAGCCACTCCATTTTGTTGTGGAGTCTTAGGAACTGTCTTCTCCAACTTAATATCATGTTCTCTGCAGTACTTCTCAAAAGGACCCATGTATTCACCACTATTGTCAGCTCGAATATATTTAAGTTTTCTACCAATTTCTCTTTTAACTCTAACATTGAAATCCTTAAAGACATTAAGCACCTCATCTTTGGATTTCAAACAAATAGCCTAAATTGTCCTGGAGTGATCATCAATAAAACTAACAAAGTATGAACTAAATCAAGAACATGTGATCTTCTATGTGAAGGTGATCTTTGAAACTCAACTATATATTGTTTACCAACTAAACAATGAGTACATGTGTTCAAGTTCATACCTTTTAATGAAAGGTAGTTCTTCTTGGTAAGAATACCAAGGCCTTTCTCACTCAAATGTTCAAGCTGATTATACCATATATCAGTAAAACAATCTTCAATGGCATTCACCTCTCCTTTTATCACCTTGGCTTGTGACATGTAGAGACCCATCTTCTTCCCTTTAGTAACAATTAGGAAATTTCTAGAGAGCTTCCATTTACCATTTCCAAAGTAATTGTGATAGCCTTCTTCATCAAGAGCACCTGTAGAGATCAAGTGTAGGCGTATGTCAGGCACATGCCTAACATCTTTGAGTAGCAACTTGCACCCAGTATTGGTTTCCAACCAAATGTCTCCAATGCCCACAACACTAGCCATCCCTTGATTTCCCATCCTAACTTGACCAAAGTCACCAACAGTGTAGGATGTGTAAAAATCATGCCAAGGTGTAACATGGTAAAAAGCTGCTGAATCTGCAACCCAAGTGGTATCTTTACATGCAAGATTAACACAACCATCATCACAAACAATGGCAATATCACCATCAAATACAACTGCAGTTGTACCATTCTCTTTATTTTTGTCTTTATCTCTACCCTTTTTATCTCTTTTATACTTTCTGCAATCTTTTTGCATATGCTCAGGCTTGTCACAATAATAACACTTAAAACCCTTCCTTGACTGAGATCTTCCTCTTGGTTTCTATTTGCCTTTTCTATTGTTAGATTCTCTATCTTGCTTACCATGAGAGAACCTGTTTGGACTTCTCCCTCGATAGCACTTAAAACCCTTCCTTGACTGAGATCTTCCTCTTGGCTTCCATTTGCCTTTTCTATTGCTGGATTCTCTATCTTGCTTGCTGTGAGAGAACCTGCTTGGACTTCTCCCTCGACTTTCTGTAACAAGTGTATGAGACTCAGAAGTGCTTGTGCCTTTCCTCCTCTTCTCTTCATTGAGGATACAATCCTTCACTGTTTTCAAAGTGATCTTTCCATTCGGAGTAAAATTGCTAAGTGGCACCACCAAAGTCTCTCAACTATCCGACAATGAACTCAATAGGATTAGTGCTTGCATTTTATCGGCTAACTCCAGATTCATCAATGGCAGTTGATTCAAGAACCCTTGGAATACATTTATATGCACTGAAGCATCTTCACCATCTCTATACTTCAAATTCACAACGTCTCTAATTACAAAAACCTTGTATTGTGCACTCTCTTTGACAAATGTTTCTTCCAACATCTTCCAAACTGTATAATAGTCATGTTCTTGAGAAATATGATTAATGGACTTGGAAGATACCCATTTTCTAACATTAGCAGTAGCCTTTCTATTAAGCTCATTCCATTTTGCATCATCCATTTCATCAGGCTTTATTCCTTTACATTCAATCGGCAAAACCAAATCATTGCAATATAAGTGATCCTCCATCATTGTTTTCCAAAGAAAATAATTAGAGGAAGTGAGCTTTATCATGCCCGAATCTTTCTTTTTCATTTGAATTGCACAAGAAATTCAATCTACACAACCAGTGCTCTGATACCACTTTGTTGGGAAAACAAGGAACAACCAAACACCAATTTACCCGGATCAATTCAGCGAAATACAATTCACAATTCACAAGTCTCAATCATTTTCCCTCTTTGTGCAGTAAAAACAGAATCAAACAATAACCAAATATAATGCAAATAATCACACAAATCAACACCAAGATTTTAACGTGGAAAACTCGATGTGGGAAAAACCACTGGACCATAGTCCATCTAAAAACTTCCATTATCAACAAATAATGGGTTCACAATTGTTGTTTCTCGGATTTAACTAAGGTATACAACATATATATCATCAAGAACAACTTATTCTTGGAATACAATAAGATTAAAGGAGAATTATTTGATAAAAGCTCATAAATATTGACAGCCCTGTTTTCTGTCAAAACGGTCAGCTTCCACACCACCAATCTTCGATCCAACCGTTAATAATGAAGAGTAACGTGTCTAGAAGCTGCTGTCAAAATCTCAACCCGATCCAACGATGAACGAGCTAGAAATCAAAGGAAGAACACAGACTGCTCTGTTGCCTCTTCTTCTTTCTTTCTCTCAGTTTTCTTCTCCTCTCTTTTGTTTTTCACTACTACGTATACAGTACTCGAACCATTTAATTTAAAAAGGGTCAGTTGCCTCTCTTCTCAATTAATGTGGTGGTCCTATCATCACATGGTGCCGACCACACAACAATTTCATAGTAAACATATAAGATCAATATATATTCCTGCCCAAATACTGCATCTGCCTCACTTTGTTATTGCCAAAACCTTAATTTGTATCATGTTTTTTCTCTTCAGGTGCCTTGTTTAGTCTCTGAAGAGGTACGGAATTGGAACTAGCTTAACTAACACCATCATCAAGCTTCTGCTTCAATAGTTTAGATGCAAATATTGCCACTGCTGTTTTTTGGTGGATGTTTTCATCATTAATTCATCATCTTTTTTAAAAAAAATTCTTTATATATCTATTTGATTAATTTGCGCAAGCATCTAGATACTGATCGAAAACGCAGGTGGGCACAAAGATACATGCACATGTAAAAATGCACATCATATCAATACTCTCCTCTTGGACAGCATGATCTCATATGGGATTGAAAGGTTAACAACCTCTAATCACTCAAAGATTTGACTAAAAATCTCCAATATGCTCACTCCAGTCCAACATCAGTTGATGAGTATATCCCCACTTGTTAATTTGTTAGTGATCAATCGGTTAATTAATTCTTGACCTTTATCCAAAGTGATGTGCGTGTAAATGGCATTTAGCTGACATAATTTAGTCAACTGAACTTGTTCTTATATATATATATATACAGTATAATTAAGACGAGAAGACGAGTTATATTTCAACTTAATTAGTCCACGTTCTTGAATAAAATAATAAAAGCTATGCATATACTCTTACTTACCTAACTTGCCCAAATTAAACCACACAATGCCCACATTGTGGCATTGTACCTCTTTGCTTGTACAGTCATGTATGTATAAAACAAGAAAAGGGAGAAAATAGAACAAAGTAATAAAAATTTAGAACTGGGTTTAAAAATTTAAGAATTTTGGAATTTTAAGAAAATATTACTTAATTAAGAAAAAACTAAAGTAGCTTTTGGGAACGGTAAAAAATTAAAAACAAAATTGTTTATGATTATTTTTTTATATTTTTAGATTGTTATGATGTAGTGATTTTAAAAATAAATTTTAAAATTAAAAATTATATATTATATATTATTTTGATATGTTTCTAAAAAAAAATTATAACATATCAAACGCTCATCAAAAGCATTAAAACATTTCTATTTAGTGTTTTAAAATTACAGAGAAATTCCAAGAAATATCACCTTATTAAGAGAAATCAAAGCAATATTTCTTGGAAAACTTCCAATAAATATCACCGAAATATTACCTAATTATGGAAAATATTACCTAATTATGTGACTGGCATGAGATCTTTGGCCATAGACCCTCTTTCACTTGTGGATAAAGACCAGGACGGATGAGAGGAGGAGATTTCAGTAAGAGGAATGCCACCGCGAGCTATGGTAGCGTAAAGAAGAGCAATGAAGAGGAAAGCTATCACCTTATTAAGAAATATTGAAAAATAAATCGCAGACTGCTAGCATATATAATATAATATTGGGTTTCCTGACTAAAGAAATATCACCTAACTAAGAGAAACTAAAGCAATCTTTCCTTCCATTAAAATCCTCAACTTCCGAAAAGATAATCCACTGACCTAACAAGGGCAGGTGGGCTACAGCATCGAATGCTGGACGCCACGATTTGTGAGTGGCCAAGTTTGCAGCTGAAGGCCCTAGGGTTTATAAGTATAGACCCCTCTGTTTAAAAAGTTTCAAGGAAAATAAATACAAAGATCCATGCCAAGAGCAAAAGTTAACAAATGGGCCATCAATTAAAACTTTCTTTCATTGATTTAGGAATGGCCACAGGACCCAATCACATGAAATTAGGTTATCTTGGAGTAATTTATGGATTGTTTTTGTTAGATTTAATATTATTTTTTTTTTAATTTTAATATTAAATTAATTTTTGTAATTTACTTTTTTACTAGATTATTTCATTAGCGTGATCTATCTCACAGGATTTGACAAGCTTATCCCAGTTTTCTAGTTTTTTTATTTTTGATAATTTTTGTTATTTTTTATTTATAGTTTCAATATTTTATATTTTGATTGTGAGGGATTGACAATTATAATTTTATTTATTTTATTTTTATAAAATTATTTTAATTTTATAATTTAGATCATAGCGTTTTTTCATGAACGAGAAAAGAAAATCTAGTAGTTGATGATGGCATGTATTTTGTTTACCAAATAAAAAGTAATTGTTCGTATGCTTGCAATTCGGTAGGTGATGCCCGTTTAAAAATTGTAGCAGGACAAAAACACAAGTGGCATTGAAGCCCGAAACAAAGTCAAAATGTATCCAGGTACAAATTCAATTCAAGACCAAACCAAGGCACATTAGAGAAGAACTACACCTTGAGGAGAAGTTACTTTGGGCAAGACGTAGAAAACTATTCGTTATAATAGTATAATTATTATATTTCTGTTTCGCTATTAAAAAATTTTTTCCGCAATGACATAATTGTTTTTTGTGAATTGTAAATGGTTAGTTTGGTGATTTTAATGTTTAATATATAATAAAATTACTTATTTAATCCTTGAAAAAAAAAATCTAATGCTAACTACTCCAGACTAATTTTATATTTTTATTTTTTAAAATAGTATAATTATTTGATGACTTTAAAGACAAAAGAATTGAACTTTCATCCAGTAATTTTTTTATTTTTTTATATTATTTTTATTATAATTTTTAAATGCATTCAAGGGCATTATTAAAAAATATATTTATTAAATATAATTTTAAAAAAAAATATTAATGTACCACTATATAAACAGCCCCGTTTCATACAGGCGGCATATTAGGATCATTTAACACCAAATATTATTTTTTAAAATGGTGTTTGAGAGGTCTTGAAGCCTCCGACCAAATAAGATAGCGTGTGTTCCAATATTTACGATGGTTTGGCATCAACAGTTATTTCTTCCCTTTTATTTTCCCCCCACTTAAATTTTCACTCTAAACCCTTAAAAATTCAAGGACAGCCTTTTAATTTATTTTTATTTTTATTTTTGTTCTTCATGTTTGGTCCTTTTTTTATTATATTGTTTTTATCTTGAATAATTTGTTGAATTTGGTCCTCATCTTTTGATTGTAATTTTTTTTATTTAGAATCATTTTTTTCTATTAATTTTGTTTTATGATTTTCACTCTCCTTTGCTTCTTCTTTTTTTTCCTATAAAATTAAATTCCTGTTCTTTTTATTGCTAATGTTTTAACCTTGATAAATTTTTATTTTAAGTTGTAAATGATTTTATTTTATGAGTTCATTGTCTTTTATTTTCTTTTTCAATCAAATTTAATTCTTATTCTTTTGATTGTTTTTTTTTTTTTGCTTTGATAATTTTTTAAAATTTATATTTTTAAATTGGCTCATAATAAACTTTTTAATTGGACTTGGATCTAAGATTTAATAAGTTGTGAATTTTTAAAATTTGATCAGCTTTAAGATATTTGCTTAGGTTTGGTTAATTTTTACAAATGTTTTTCAATTTCACTCCTTATAATTTGTTTATCTTTAAAGTTTGATATTCATTTTTTTAATTATTGTTTATTTTATTTGGCATCATTTTACCAATTTTATCATTTAAAATTAAATTAATTAAAAATTAAGCTTTTTGATTAAATCTAGGTTAAAGATTTAATGGGTTGTGACTTTTAGATACTAAATCAAGTATAAGAGGTATGTCGGGTTTGCTTATTTTTTTTCTAAACTTGTTGCATCCGACATTGCACCGACCTTAAAAAATATTTATCTTGATGGGAAAATAACAGATATCTGTCATCTTATTATTTGACAGAGAAAGACTTTATTTAAAGAGTCGTCACCTGGTATTATAATCACTAGGAACTCTAACTGGTCAACAAAGATTTAATGGTACAGGACTTGTTATGGCTAAGGAAAGTATTAACTCCTCTAACGTACCTTACCCAAGCTAAGATACATTGTTAATTTTATTTTAAATTGCTAAAAATTTTGTTGATTTGTGCTATAATGGTTTACTTATAATATTCCTAACTCTGACGTCAATAAATATTCAACTACGAATATTTTTAACTTCTATGTTGATAAATATTACGTAGCTAGAAAACAATAAATTTAAATCAGTATTTTTATTCTGATTTTAATGTTAGCAAATAAACCAATAACAAATTTATTTTTTATGCATGCATATATATATATATTTTACTTGTTTGTTTTATTATTATTTTAAGGCTAGGTTTAGTTTAATCTATATAAATTGGGTTGGATCCAACTAGTCCAACCCAAACCAATGACCCGATTGTACCATGCACAGGAAAAGGATAATTAAATTTCACGGCAACAGTGTCAAATGATATTGCAAAGCGGGAAGAGAAGATTACCTGGACGCAGGAACGAAGACGATGGTGAAGCTCTTTCTGTGTGATGGGGTGACACTAGCCGGGCACCCGTTCCAACCTCCCCTTCGTTCTTCTGGCTTTGTTCTTTGTGTTTCTGATGGTTCGGAGTGTTGAAGCTGGAGACAAATGCCCCGGCTGATCAATGCTTGCAATTTCTCCGTTTTTCCCCACTTTGGTTGCATTCTTCCTCCCTGTGATTTTTTTTTTTTCTATTCGTGCTCTCCCTGTTTTTCTTTTCTGTGGTATTTTAATGTTAGCAAATAAACCAATAACAAATTTATTTTTTATGCATGCATATATATATATATTTTACTTGTTTGTTTTATTATTATTTTAAGGCTAGGTTTAGTTTAATCTATATAAATTGGGTTGGATCCAACTAGTCCAACCCAAACCAATGACCCGATTGTACCATGCACAGGAAAAGGATAATTAAATTTCACGGCAACAGTGTCAAATGATATTGCAAAGCGGGAAGAGAAGATTACCTGGACGCAGGAACGAAGACGATGGTGAAGCTCTTTCTGTGTGATGGGGTGACACTAGCCGGGCACCCGTTCCAACCTCCCCTTCGTTCTTCTGGCTTTGTTCTTTGTGTTTCTGATGGTTCGGAGTGTTGAAGCTGGAGACAAATGCCCCGGCTGATCAATGCTTGCAATTTCTCCGTTTTTCCCCACTTTGGTTGCATTCTTCCTCCCTGTGATTTTTTTTTTTTCTATTCGTGCTCTCCCTGTTTTTCTTTTCTGTGGTTTGCGTTCTTGGCTCTCTCTCTCTCTCTCTCTCTCTCACTTGTTTGTTTTATTATTATTTTAAGGCTAGGTTTAGTTTAATCTATATAAATTGGGTTGGATCCAACTAGTCCAACCCAAACCAATGACCCGATTGTACCATGCACAGGAAAAGGATAATTAAATTTCACGGCAACAGTGTCAAATGATATTGCAAAGCGGGAAGAGAAGATTACCTGGACGCAGGAACGAAGACGATGGTGAAGCTCTTTCTGTGTGATGGGGTGACACTAGCCGGGCACCCGTTCCAACCTCCCCTTCGTTCTTCTGGCTTTGTTCTTTCTGTTTCTGATGGTTCGGAGTGTTGAAGCTGGAGACAAATGCCCCGGCTGATCAATGCTTGCAATTTCTCCGTTTTTCCCCACTTTGGTTGCATTCTTCCTCCCTGTGATTTTTTTTTTTTCTATTCGTGCTCTCCCTGTTTTTCTTTTCTGTGGTTTGCGTTCTTGGCTCTCTCTCTCTCTCTCTCTCTCTCGGTCCCTCTCCCTCTTCTGTTTTTTTTGTCTTCTTTAGGTTTGTCCGACCCCCCTGTTTCCCCTTTCTCTGTTTCGTTCGTTCTCCTGGCTTGTTTTTTCGTGTTCTAGCCCCGGGGTCCTTTCTGTTTTCTTTCCCTTTGTCTCGTTCTACTCGTGACCCCCTCTCCAGCGAACAGTCGTTCTTTGGCTTTTATAGCCAGAGAACAATGCCGTTTCTTCCAGCCCTAAAGTGTGTTAATTGTAGGTGTAATGGTTGGAGCGGCGGCGGGCGCCCGATTCAGTCGGGGAGGAAGATGAACAGTAACTGGAAACGGCGCCGTCTTTTGTGTTTAATGGCTATTTCCATTTTGGCCCCTGAATTTTGAAAGTTTTGTAATTAAGCCCATAGTTAAATTGTAGTTGGACCCCTTCATTTCAGTGACTTTTACAAGTTAGTCCTTGGACTTTAATCTCTTGCAATTGTGCCCCCAGTTAACCCTATGGTGTTTTTTCAATTCAGTCCCTGTTTTCATTAATTAAATTAATTTCAAGCTCAATTAAGTTTTAAAACTTATCAATTCTCCAATTAAGCTCTTGATTTAATTAATAAAACCAATTCAAAGTTTAATTAAATCTCAAAACTTCCGATCATGATGTCCTTAACTCGAATTTTAATTTATTATTTGTTTATTTTTTTTTATCATCATTATGACAAAACTGATGTTTTCATATTTTTTTAATCAAATTAATCTATAAATAATTTATTAAAATATAAATGTTTTTTAATTTCATCCCTTGTATTTTTTTATCTTTGAAATTTGTGCTTCATTCCTTTAATTATAATTTATTTTATTTGTGATCATTTTTAATTATTTTTTCAAATTTCAACCTCCATGAGTTTTTTTCTATCAAATTTCATCTTCGTTCTTTTTGTTATTGTTTTTTTTTAAAGTTTTTTTTTAATATTTTTTTTACGATTTCATTTTTCAAAATTAAGTTTGTTAATAGTTAAGTTTCTTAATTAAACTGAAGTCCTGGATTTTACAAGTTGCAGCTTTTAGAGATTAAACCAAGTTTAAGAGGTTCGATTACTGACTTTATGACAATTTTTATCTTTTTATTTGAATAAAACATCATTGTTAACATCAAAATTTGAACATATAGTTTTCGTGAAAATTCTGGTAAATTCTAGCTTTCCAACATAAAAAGAATCGGTGCATTTAGACTTCTAGAACTCGAGGTATGGGCTGAACATTGTCTAGGCTGCAGGACAGATTTCAACTTCTCTATTGTTGCTGAACTTAAAAACGAACCTTTTGAATTTTTTACTCTTCATCAAAGTTTTGAGTCCATATCTTAGCTTTCTACCCATATAGACCATACTTAAATCAAAGTTCTATATCTCTATTTATGATTTAATAACCAAATGGTGTTCCAGTTTGAATTCAACCAGCATCTATTTCCTAAACTTAACTCTCTTTTTGCCTTTTCAATTTCAGTAGTTAAACTCATCAATCAATCCTTTGATTTATGTGATAAGCCTGCATTTAAGATAATATTTACCATAAATTAAATGTTTCTTATATTATTAGACATGTTATTAAAAAACATACTCTAGTTAAGGAGTTATTGATACTTCAAGTGTAAAATGATGATATAAAATATTGATAAAAATACACTTTTAAGTACTAATCATGAGAGAACATTGAAATTTTTTTATCTTAAAACATATTTAATAGGCACAATTGAGGCTAGAGGTAATCATTTTTTATTTGATTTGATTTTTATCAAAAAAAAATAACCAAACTGGTTTTTTTCTTGAAAAAACCAAAACCGGTTCAAACCGACCTGTTTCAATTCGGTTTGGTTATTTTGGAAAAAAACCAATTTAAACTGGTTTGACTTGGTTTTTTCTGGTTTGGGTTTGGTTTTTTTCTAGTTTGGATTTGGTTTAGTTTTTTCGGTTCCAGGCTTATAAAACCGAAACCAAACTAAACAGGTTAATTTTTAAAAAATTTTAATTGATTTAATTGATTTTTTTCACGGTTCGGTTTTTTCGATTATTTTTTTCAGTTTTCTTAATGTAATAGGTTTTTTTGATTTTTTGCTCACCCCTATTTGAGGCTACATTAAAAGTGCGATCCACTCACTTATAGGGTTAAAAGTACCATATGTGGAAAAATTACAAAACTTAATCCACAATAAATAAAATATTGAATGATAAAATTAAAAAAAATCAATAAATAAAGAGCATATAAAAATAATAAATGATAATTTAAAGAAAATGGATGAAAATCAAAATAAAAAATAAATTAGAGGGCAATATAAATTTTTTTATTGGAGGGTTAAATTAAAAGGACAAATAATTTTAACAAAAAGGAGAAATCTAAAGAATGCGGACCAAATTAAAAAAAAAAATACACCATGAATTTAGATTGAAGGAGTTAAGGAAAAAAAAATCAAAACAATAGGGATCGAATTGAAAAAAATAAAATATGACAAATTAGAAATGAAGAATTAAATTGATAAGAAAAACTTTTATAAAAGGATAAAACAAGTATAAATCAAAAGAATAAGAATTGAAATTGAAATGCAAAAAAAAAAAAAGGACAAACCTGCATTTTTTAGTAAAGGAGAGAGAAATGGTAAAAAAGGTTCTTTGATGACAAACCATCTTATCGTCACCAACAAATGTCATACCAGAAAGAAGAGAATTTTGTGGCACATCTAACAAAATGATAAAGGGGCTAGTTTAATCTCTAGAAAGTGCTACATGTTCTATCTAAAAAATATAGATATTTTCCATTGGCTAATAAGTTGTAAGCACACTCCAACAATTTTATTGATTAAAGAAATGATAATTTAGGCTAGGATGACCAAATTACTTTCTATATACTTATGAGATTAACCAAAAAATATATAAAAAGATCAAAAGGCCATAGGTGTATGGTTCATTTTTCTTTGATTGCAAAGGCAAAGTTGACCTTTTACTTTATTTTAAAAAGAAAAAGACCTAAATACCCTTGGTCAACACCTTTATTTTTTTAATTAGGAGTAATTAAGTCAATTACTATTTAAAAATTATGGAAAAGACATGTATATCCTTGTACAATCTTTAAATGATTAATAAATCATTTAAAAGATCAAAACACCCCTAACTCCCCTAACTTGAAGATTATTAGTTTTTTTGGTAGGGTTAAATTATAAATCCACTATTATAGTGAATAGTGAAATGAGTGTGGGTGTATAATAAATATGATTAGTATTTTAGTTATTTTGTTATATTGTTGTGATACTTTATAAGATTATTATAATTTATTTTAAAAAAAATCCCCCCTTTTAATTTGAAATCAAATTAATTTTTTTATATTCAATTCAAACAACCATTATACATAAAGCATGAAATGGGAGTAAAAAAATAATGAAAACTCAACTCAAGCTAAAGAGAAATATTATGTTTGTTTGATTGATTAATTTATTAACTAAATAAATATATTCAATTTAATTTGTTTTTGTCAATAATCCAAGTGTATATGGATATACATCGCAAGAAAAGCAAATCGATATTTTAATTCTAATTTGTATTTTTCAATAGTTTATATATAGGTATGCTTTACAAAAAAAAAAACCTTGAATTATGAGTTACTATATATTGAATACTCAATGATATTAAAAGAGTATAATAATATTAATTAGATATCTTATACTAAGAATTTAAAAGTCACTATTAAGTATAACTTCACACTCATTAGAGTAGTTATATTTTGGAAATCCTCTAAGCAAATATATATTGCAATATCCATAATGGGATTAAGGTATATTACTCTTAAAAAAGAAAGACAAATGGCTTTGACACTTCTTAAAGGATATTCTATGCTAGCAAAAACTAGTACATGAATCGAGCAATGTAATTCAAACGTCCTAAGAAACCTCTTATTTCTTTCTCGGTCTTAGGAACTGTCATAGCCTGAATTGCTTTCACTTTATCAGGATCGACCTCTATTCCTTTATTGCTTATCACAAATTCTAGCAACTTTCCAGACTTTACCCCAAACGAGCATTTTGAAGGATTCAGCTTCAACTGATACTTTCTTAGTCTTTCAAATAATTTTCTTAGAACCTGAACATAATCTTCTTCATTCTTAGACTTGGCAATCATATCATCCACATACACTTCAATCTCTTTATGCATCATATCATGGAAAAGTGTCACCATTGCCCTTTGATACGTGGCTCCAGCATTCTTCAACCCGAATGGCATCACTTTGTAGCAGAATGTTCCCCATGGTGTGACAAAAGTGGTCTTCTCTTTATCTTCTTCAGCCATTTTAATCTGGTTATAACCGGAGAATCCATCCATGAAGGAGTAAGTTGAACTCCTAGCAGCATTGTCTACCAGGACATCTATGTGAGGCAAAGGAAAATCATCCTTCGGACTGGCTTTGTTTAGATCCCTGAAATCTACACATACTCTGATTTTGTTATCTTTTTTTGGTACCACCACTATATTAAATACCCATTGAGGGTATTTAATAACTTCTAGAAAACCGGCATCCCACTGCTTCTCTATCTCTGCCTTGACTTTGAGCACAATATCTGGGCGAGTTCTTCTTAATTTCTGCTTAACAGGTTTACATCCTTCTATCAAAGGTAATCTGTGTACTACAATATCAATGTCTAAACCAGGCATATCTGTATAAGACCAGGCAAACACATCGATATACTCTTGTAGTAATGAGGTTAAACTGCATCTTTCTTCTGTAGTGATCAGAGTTCCAATCTTTAACTCTCTTTTATCTTGCTCAGTGCCTACATTTATCACCTCTAGTTCTTCCTTCGCAGGTTTCCAAGCATGCTCCGACTGTTCTACCCGTCTAGCAAACTCTTCATCCCATTCCTCTTCATCCATTGCAATCTCATCCTTATCAAAGTTTGGCCATTCATTTTCAATGCAATATGTTTGTGGATTTATGGAGGATTCACTTTCAGAATTCCTGAAAGTGGAAGGTGTTTTTTAGTGTGAATGCATATCTTGTAGCCAAACAAAATAAAAGGAATTCAACAAATACTGATGAAAATGCTTGATCTCAATATTATTGTAAAAGTTGGCTCAACAATTATGAAAAGACCTTATGTTGTCATCTTGAACCAAGATTTCCAACTAGGTATAAAAACACAAAGCAAACCTCAATGCAAAGCCCATAAAAGCAAATATAAGTAGACACTTAATCATTACTTCTTGAAAACAATTGGGGCTTCTTCAATCTCCCAATTCTGGAATACTTCTTCAACTGAAAGCTTTCGCACAAAAGCGTTGGTTGGAGCTTCTTCTAGAGCATGGACAGTTAACTATGGTAACACTTCATCTTCTTTTGTTGTTCTTGGCTCATCATCACAGTTCCAGCCTTTCTCTTCACCTTCTTCTACATTGGTGAAAGTTTACATTTGCAACTTGTTGGGTAGGTATTTGGAAGTTATAGTGATGGTAATTTTTCTTACCCCTGTACCCTCTTTCCACATTGTTTACCTCAAACTCCTTCTTTTTCTCGATAAAACCTTTCTTCTCAGTAGGCTCTAACATTCTCCCCATTCTTATTGCTTGTTCTATCCTCTCAGCAATAGTTACAGCATCATAA
>NW_011499905.1:249823-250499 GCF_000495115.2 Populus euphratica | reverse complement strand
TGAATGCTAAGGCCTGCTCGAGTAGACTTGTAAGTCGCGTGATATCAGTTTTCATGCTCTCCAACTCCCTTTGATAGCGAGCCTCTAGATGTGCTCTTTCTTCGTTCTCCATTATCTTTCTTCTTAGTCGAGTGTAATGAATTTTATAGTTTTTTGGGGGACCTATATTTCAACCTGAATGAATGCAATAAAAATGAATGAAATGCACAAATGCATGCAAAACCTCATATGGATGATGCATGCGTGTTATTTGTTTCAGGTTTTCCTTTAACTTATGATGAGGAACAGACCAGATCAGATTCTCTTAAGAAAGTTCTCACTGAGGACTCCAAACCTACATGAACTTGAACTGATTTAGGGAAAAAATTTGTTGCTTTAATTTTGATCTAGTCAAAAATTCCTCATTAGATTTGGTTTTTTCCATCTCACACTTCCTATAAGGATCGGTGGAGATATAATGAGAATATGGAATGCATATGAAAATGTATGTTAATGCATTGACATTTATTTGTGTCTTATATCCTACTTGATAGGATTTAATTCATAAGGTTTGGCTTAGTTTATTTTATCCTTAAAGAAATTATTTGGTTCTTAAATTGCCCGAATTACTTGTGAAGTAATCGGCCTCTTAACCTTATACAACATGAGTATGGGATAAAATTCCACAATACCCGTT
>NW_011499905.1:221020-249006 GCF_000495115.2 Populus euphratica | reverse complement strand
AAAAATTACCTGAGCACCCCTGTATAGGCAAAAGACTGAAATACCCTCGGATTAGTGAAAATTTACTAAAATGCCACCGACGGCGCGTGTGGCTCACGCGCGGTTACTGTTGACGGTGGCGAATTTTTTCGGTGAGCGTTTGGCCAAACAATGGTTGATTATGGTAGATCTGAGGACGAGGATTCTGATGGTGGTGGTCTCGTTGGCCGTTTATGGCTGAGGAGGGAGAATCGACGACTTGAATGTCGATTAGCCGATGACGGTCGCGGCCTTTTTTCGGCCAAAATAGCCGGTGAAAAAGTGTAAAACGGCTGGGGTTTTGCTTCAGAGGAGGCGATTCACGTTTCTATGGTGGTTTCGCGGCTTGCAACAGCCGGAAATGGGAGATCGGCGGAGAGAGAGAGAATCGCCGGCGAGAGGAGAGAGAAGCTTTGGGTGTTGCTACGGTGTGGACGAGTGTATGGTGCACTCGTGCGTCTGAAGCCTGGGCACCGTTGGATCTCGGATGAACAGATCGTGCGACTGTGATTGGTTTGATCTTCAAGTTGATCGGATGGTCAAGATTTAATGGGCTACGATCTGGTGTGGCGCCGTGTACCTAGTGCTTAGTACACCTGCTGACGTGGCGCAACAGGATCGAAGGGAAGATTATTTTAAAGGCTGAGATTGATTTGGGTTTTAATCTGGTGTGGTAAAACCTATTATATCCTAAGAAATCAAAGGTTCAGATTTAAACACTATTAGATCTAACGGTTGGGATATTTTTGATATTTTTCAATTTATTTAAAAAAAATTTAATATGGTGTAGAAAAAGTATAAGAAAAATGAATAGTAACACAAATACTAATGCGAATTCAGAATGAATTTTTTTTTATCTTCTTCCCCTCTTGTGTCTTGATTTCATTGGCTATTTATAGCCAATGAAAGCAGACAACAAATCACATGATTATGAAAATAATCACGGGATTGTTAAAATTTTCAACGTCCACCGATTACTATTTGTTTTATTATATATAATAATACTAAATTTTTCATCGCGGTCGACATGGTGGGACTCGTATTAATCTGGTGGACTCGGTTTTGACCGAAAACGACGATTTTGACTCGAAACGGCCCGAAACTCATTTTTCATCCCAGTCGACATCGTTTAACCCGTATTGACCTGGTGGACTCGATTTTGGTAGAAAGATGTGGTTGACTCGAGAAAATATATTTTAGACTCTTTTTTTCTCTTTTTTTTATATTTATTATATTTTTTTTTGTCATGGATAATAAGATAAAATAACATTCAAAAAATTTTAGTGAATCCAAAATTGGGTTACAACAATACTCTTAATGAAATGTTAACTATATAAGTGGGAAATATGATCTTTTCTTTCAAAATTTTGAAAAAGACTAAATTACTTATGATATTTATAAATCCAGGAGTTGTTCAATGCCAAAATGACATAATTGTGAGAACCAAATAAAATCTTAAGATAGAGAACTATATAAATATTATTATATTAATTTACATAAAAGTTTAAATACTTTAAAACATTGTGTTTACTATTTAGTTAAGTAAATTTGATTATATTTCACTAAAAAAAATTCAAAGTCAAAAGTTATTAATTCTAATATAGTAATACACTAAATCATTATCTCTTTACAAATCTTCAAATCTTTTATACTAGTCAAATAATTTTTAGTCATGGGAAAGTGTTGAAAAAATTTATTTTAAAACATATTTAATAGATATATTCGAAACTAAATTAAAAGTGAGATTTACTCATTTTTAAGGTTAAAACTTTATTGAAATTTATTCTTCAACGTAATCTATAGAACATAAAAACATTAACGATATTAAAATAAATTATTGTAAATAAAAAACTAATCTTAAGAAATCATTAGTCGACATATTTATGTGAAACTCAAAAATTTTATCTCATATAAGAAAGAAACAAGATTTTCATATTGTTTATATAGTGGGAAGATAAAGAATTAAAATAGAATCCAAACAACACCAAAATTATCAAATGAGCGAGAATCTAATTGAAAAGAAAAAAAATTGATGACTAATTAAAAGAACTAAAACTTGAGAGACTAAAAACAAAAATTTGCATGCCAAACAATGCTATGAATAGAAAAATATAAGAAGCTAAATATGAAATTCATATTAAAAAGATGATATGTTTTAGTTTTTTTTGTTAATGAATTTTACTGTTTATACTTATTTCTAGGGTTAATCTTATATTCTAAACATAAGGATTCACTTTAGTTTTTTTAAAGGTCTTGAAAACCTATTTTCTCAAATAATAATAAATGTAGTGGAGCATAACTATTAAACTCAATTTGATATAGAGAATTGACCCAACGATCCCTTGACTCAAAACTTGGTTCAAGCTAGGTTTTTTTTAAAAAAAAACCAAGTGGATATTGGCTTCATCAAACTCGAGTGATTTATTGGATCAATCTATAATTAGATCAAATCCAAGTGAGACTAGATCAAGTACTTATATCAATTTCAAAAATTTATTTTTATAGTATTTATTTATTATAATGTTATTTTAATTAAAAAAATTAAAATAATATTATTTTAAAATTAATTTGAGTTAATTCAGTTAACCCCGTATTATATATAAATTTTATAACAATAAAATAAAAGAGGGAAACTCCCTAATTGAAATGGAACTAAAAAAATAATTATCTTTAATATAATAATAAGTTAAGGTAAAGAGACTTTATTTCATAAATCGAATAGACAATGCTAATTTTGGTTGTTAAGATCTAGGTCTAAAAAAAACAAGGATTGTGCTTCAAATTCTTAGGTTATATACGTTTATGGTAAATGTTGTCAAAAGAATGTTAAGCTTTTATTCTATGTTTGCCCTCGTAAATGCACTGATGGAGCATAAAACATAGCCGGAGCCCATTTTTTTAAATTTCATCAGCCATTCGATACCCTACAACCTAGATTGAAAAACATTTTCCACCGTTAGATTAATGCTAAGACAACATTTCACGAATACAAGGCAAACCTTAAACCCACAGGAATAACACAGTATCATAACTCAAGATTTTATTGCTATTACAAAAAACAACCATTGCCGGGCCTCAGAGAAGATTGCAGGCCAAAAACAATACAAGAAACCCAAAAAAAAAAAAAAAAAAAAAGGAGAGTGAGAGGTACCAAACATTTAAACAAAAAACCAAAAACCCACGAATGCGAAATCGTAAGTACTTTGTTTATTGTTAATGTGAGATTGGCTATGGAATCCACACTAAAAAAGCTCCTTTCTTTTCTCTCGAGCCATCTTCGATCTGTAAGTGGAAAAAAAAATGGGTTTGTTTTTGGCTTGTGAATCTTGTAGATTGAAGGCCTCTTTTTTGAATCTTGAAGTTTTTTTATAAAATGTGATGTTTAGGGCTTTTAATACTGTGGGTTAAAGGGTTTTGGATCTTTTAATGTCTTGATTTGTTGTTTGGAAGGATATTTAGGGTTTTTGTTTTGTTTTGTTGGCTTAATGTTGGAAATGTGAGTTAATTTTTGTGATTTTGAAAGTTCGGGGCTTTTTAACTAAACACTGGTGGAAAAAGAGAATTTTGAACTAAATGAGGTTGTGGGGTTGGTTTGTTATGTGGTTTCAAGCATTATATGGTGTTTTGCTGTTTGCCAAGTAGATGAGTGTTAAACCTCTCGAAGTTTGTTTCTTTGATGAAAGTAAGTTTTTTTTTTTTACTTAGTGGGTTTACTTTCCTTTGGTTTATTTGGTTTTTTTTTCTTTGTTTCAGTTTGGTGGATTTGTCATTCTAGTATTTGCTAATTGATTTTTAGAAGTTGATTATGGAGGAGACAAGCTCAGTTGATGTGATTTTGGACTTTCTGAAGAAAAATCGCTTCACAAGAGCAGAGGCAGCATTGCGCAGTGAGCTTAGTAACCTCCCTGATGTGAATGGATTCCTTCAAAAACTTGCCCTTGAAGATAAGAACTCGGGGAAGGCGGTGGAAGAAGAGAATGGGGGCAAATTAACCTGTCATCCTCAGGGGTCAGGTCCTCAACATGGTGAAATTTCTAAGGAACTTATTGTGAAAGAAATAGAGTGTGGGGTGGATAGAAATGGGACTGAAAGCAAATGGAAAAACTCTGCTTCTGCTGGGGAACGGGGTGGTAAAAATAATGAAGCAATTGATTCAGAGGATACTGTGCTTGGTTTGTATTCATGGAACTTTAATCCAAGCAATGGTCCTTCTAATCCATACAAGAATGATGTTGGTACTAGCACCAGTAACTTCTCTGCTAGAGCAAAAGCCAAATCTGGAGAAGAGTTTATCTTAACTGGTGAAAAGAAAAGTTCATGGCATGGAAGCAATAGGACCAGTGATGCCAATGCAGAATCCAAGCATAACAAAATTGAAACGAATGAATTGAAGGAGCTTGATTGGCAACTTAAAACTACTGTTGCATTCTCTGCAGGTAACCCATCGTCTCAGAATGTGGAACCCGCAAATTCTTCCTCAGACCTGTGGAAAGATTGTTCTGTCAAGACTGTTTTTCCATTCCCCAAGGGGGAGGCATCGACCAGTTATGATGATCCTATTGCAAATTCGGACAAAAGAGATGGAAAGAAGAAAGCAGGTGCAAGTGATCTTAGGGCAGCTATCAAAGAACAGGTGGATGAGGTTGGAAGAACTTTGTTCTTTGAAAAGTCACAAGGGAGCACAGAGCAGAAGAATTTAAGTGGCTTAGGGTTTTCACTTGTATCTGATATTCCAAAGGAGGAATTTCCTAGGCTTCCACCAGTTAAACTCAAGTCAGAGGATAAGCCATCAATCAATTGGCAGGAAAAGTTTGAGCGTGATGGGCCAAGTTCAAAGGTCATCAGCGCTGATAATAGCTACCTTATAGGTTCCTATCTCGATGTTCCTGTCGGACAAGAAATCAATTCTTCAGGTAAGCTCATATGATGAGTGTGATGATGTGACCTTTTAGCGGATTTTTGAGGGGTTTAGAGTATTTGCTAGTTATTGTTTATTGATTCAGAAAGTGAAGGAAGTGAAAAAAGAAATAAAGAAAGAAATCTTGTCATCCATCAACATTGAAACTAACTTTGCATAAAACATTCTACTATTTTCAACTTGTTAGTATATTATTTTAACATTAAAGATGGCTAGCCAGTTTAGGTGCTTGAATGTTATCAATTAGGTACTATATACTTGATTATTTATACCTATCTTGTTGCTGTGAAACTAGCGTCATCTCTTTGACCCCAACAACTAAGGGAAACGTTCTGTTTTACTGTCAAAGAAGTTGAATGTTTATATCTTATGCTGACTGAAAATTTACTGTTTTTTTTTCCATATTCATGCTAAAAAGGATAACTGCAACTCAGGTGTGAGAATCTGGGGCGCCTTACCCATTTGGTTTTACCCTAATAAAGGGATAAAGGCATGCTAACGTGTTTAAGTTTTTATTGCCACTTATACATGGTGATCCATTTTGCCTCTTTTGATGTAAGACAAAATATTTGCTAAAGAAGTAGAGATGACAGCATGATGATCATCCTTCCAGCATATTCATATATTATATCCGTGCTTTCAGTTCTTCAATGATTTAGGAGCTCTCATTTTGAGGAATGAAGCTCATCTTGTATCTTTCGGTTTTGGAACACCAATCGCTTTGCTTTCTGGTTTCCTATGGCATGTAGGGTGTAAAACAGGGAACATATAGTCAATTGGTTGTATTTTATTAAATGAATTATGTTAACTATATAGTGCAATAAATTCAGATTACCTATCCTGTTCCATTTTCTACATAATTTCACCCCCCTGGTGATTTCTCCTCTTAATTTTGCCTGGTAATTGATGATCCAGGTGGAAAAAGGATTGCAGGAGGCAGCTGGCTATCTGTAAGTCAGGGAATTGCTGAGGATGCATCTGATCTAGTTTCTGGTTTTGCTACTGTTGGTGATGGATTAAGTGAATCCATTGATTATCAAAATGAGTATTGGGATTCTGATGAATATGATGACGATGATGATGATGGATATATGAGACAACCTATCGAGGACGAGGCCTGGTTTCTGGCACATGAAATTGATTACCCAAGTGACAATGAAAAGGGTGCTGGGCATGGGAGCGTTCCAGAACCCCAGGATAGAGTTCCAACCAAAGATGAAGACGATGATCAATCTTTTGCCGAGGAGGATTCTTACTTCTCTGGTGAGCAGATATTTCAAGCAAAAACTGTTGAACCAGTCACAGCATCAGATGATCCTATAGGGTTATCAGTGATAGATATGTATGGGACGAATAATGGGAGTGATTTAATAGCTCAATATGATGGGCAGTTGATGGATGAAGAAGAACTAGGTTTGATGCGAGCAGAACCTGTCTGGCAGGGGTTTGTCACGCATACAAATCAACTCATCATGATAGGAGATGGGAAGGTTTTGAATGAGTGTGGAAGGCCACAGTTAGATGATATTTGTATGGATGACAATCAACATGGTTCAGTTAGATCGATTGGTGTGGGAATCAACAGTGATGCTGCTGATATTGGAAGTGAAATTCGGGAAAGTTTGGTTGGAGGCAGTAGTGAAGGGGATGTAGAGTACTTTTGTGATCATGACACTGGAGTCGGGGGATCCAGATCTTCTCACCATGTCTCAGACAAGAAATATGTTGACAAACAAAACAGGGATAAGAAGAAACTTAATAAATATGTGGTTGGAAGTGACCGAGACATGCATGCTCAAGGTAGAAGTCATGCAGATGGTGGGTTTTCATTTCCCCCACCATTGAGGAATGAACAGTTGTTGCAGGCAGGCTCTAGTAAATCTTTATGGTCCGACAACTGCAATGCGGTTGTCAGTGAAGAAACAAATGATCACTTGAATGCTTTAACAGGGCCTGATGACATGATCAGTACATGGCAGCGGAAAAGCTGTGATTCCTCAACTGTTAAAAGTTCTAGGGATGAAAATAATACAAATGCTGTGAGATCAGCAAATTCTAGTCCCTCTTCTCTCTCAAATTATGGTTATACAGAACCAGAGCTTGCCATGAAAGAAAGAGATGAGAAGATCGGTGGTGTGAGGGAAGAAGATCCTGTGGCATCCCTGGAGGATGAAGAAGCTGCTGCCGTTCAAGAGCAAGTAAGGCAAATCAAGGCTCAGGAGGAGGAATTTGAAACTTTCAACCTTAAGATTGTGCATAGGAAAAACCGGTATGTTCTTCTTAGATGAGTTTATCTAAATAAAAAATTAGTGATTTCTGGTTGCTTACTGATGCATTATGCAGCTTGGGCTCTTGCCACTATTAGAATCGATAAGATGTCTCTACTTCACATCCTAGAGTGTTATCCCCTTTCACAACTCTGACATACAAACTTTCTTTCTAACACATCCCCCATATATAATGATATACAACTAATTATACAGGACTCGTGTTTTTTTCTCTCCTGTGTCAAAATGTTTTCTTTCTTCTGAGTATTCCGTATTCTCATGGTATCTTCAACTTTTTTCTCCGTAAACCTTTGTTGGCACCTGATTTGATCTCTTTTGATTTTTTTATTACCTTCTGATAACCAAAGAAATGATTGCGAGTTAACAAAACAAGCAGCACCATTTTTATGGAGATTCTGGTTTTCTTGCTAAAGGATTGGGAGGGGGTGAATTGTTTTTGAAGGTTATTTTGAAACAGCAAAGATATTATTCCTTTCTACAAACAAACTCGCTCTCTCTCTCTCTCTTTCTCTCTCACACACAAATTTAGGAATTTAAGATCCTGTTGTTACTGAATCTTTCATTACACAGAATTTGAAAGAGCCATGTGAATTATTTTGCAAACCAGCCAGTGGAGCACAACAAGGGATGAGAAAGATTGAACAAAGCATTATAAAAAGAACTTAAAACAAGAATAAAGACCAGAAAGATCCAAGGGAAAGAATAGAAACAATAGGGTATGTAGGGGATGCTTTTGAGTGTGGAATGATTAATTTGTCACTCTTATTAAAATGACTATTGCTACCATGCCTGTTGAGTTTTGATTGACTGACAATAGCTAACTTGTTAGTCTCAAATTAATAGATGTGATACAAATCAGGAAAGGAAAAACAAGAAACATTGTGCAATTACTGAAAGTAGTCTTCTCTCTCTCTTGCAAAACTTTTGTGCACTATGATGTTGCAATTTGATCCTACTTTTGTTATACTTTTAGCTATTAATAGATGTATTTGGTTAAAAAAAAGAAGCTAATATAGTTTTAAGATTATTTATATTGCTGGAGTCATTTGGTGGGCAAAATAATGGTGTTCAGAAGAACAAAAATCTTAAATAAAACAGAAGACTTGAAAATCCTTTCATTTCTCAAACCCTTTAATTACAAAATTCTTGTTGGACGCATCCTTATTAAAAATAGGAATGTAGATATCCAAGTTCCTTGGTAAATGAGGCTACTTGTGTCCCCTGATAGTGTCCTTGGTGTGTGCACCTGTAGGTCTTTGCTTAAGTTATTTTTTTTGCTTTCTCTTCTGAATAATTATGGTTATGATCTCAAGGTAAAAACATTCATGGACTGGTGGAACTTTGGTGCTGTTTGGTCGTCTGGATAAATGGGGATGATAGAATAAGTTTTCTATTATTTCCTTTTCCATTTGCCCTTATTCCCTTGCTGCTTTACTCTATGCCAGTAGCCGCAATGGTGGCTAGTTGTGTGCTTGTAATGTTTAGTTAGGCACAGCCTTCCCACTTCTTTTTATTTTGTGAATTGTTGGCTTGTTGAAATTTGTGACAAAAACTGCTAGTATTGGAGCTACATGTAAGGTTTATAAGGTTTATTTGGCCTTGCTAAAAGTAACAACACAACGACTATCCTTCTACATTTCAAATAATTATGATCTTTTTACTCTATAAATACAAAGTCCATTTGTTTCTCTGAAAAAAATAAAAAACCTGACAATCATTTGAATGTAGCTCAGTTTTTTTTTTTTTTTTTTCATTTGACAAGCTATATATACAATTCTTTTTTGTTTTTATTTGTTCAGGTGTTGATTAAATGAAAAAAACATATTAGTTTTTTTTATTTGTTTAAAATAATTTTGCATGTCAATTTTTTTTGTTCATACCCCACCTTAATAGACCAAAAATTACTTATGCCCTTGTTTGTCATTTTGATTTTCAACTTCACTTTTAATATTAATTTAATCAAACAAGTGTTACTTGTTTTTAAACTCAACATCCCATAAACAACAATCGTAACCAAGCATCCATCAAATTTTATTAATACCTTTAATTTTTAGCATTTCTGCCTACTACACTAACTATTTAACTTTTACGCCCAACAAAGCCAAATAAAGCTGTGGTTTTCTTTACAAGTGGAGCAATATGTTTTTTGTGGTGAATGCCCTTGTAACAACTATTGTAACCAATCAGCGACCAACTTTTATCAATACAACTTTAATTTTTAGCACTTCTGCCTACAACACCAAAGCTATTTAACTTATAAGCACAACAAGGCCAAATAGAGCTGTAGTTTTCATTACAAGTGGAGTAATATGTTTCTTTGTGGTGAATTGCTCGTAAAATACATATTTTTCTCCTTGTATTTGGCATGTGCTGAAATTTGGATAACTATTTATTTTTCTTTAGTCAATGTTAGATTCTTAATCAAGTGATCTATTTTATTGAACTCTGCTTCTCATTGATTAGCTTGATTCTAACACATGTTCTCATGAACTGCTTTTGTTGGTCAGAACTGGCTTTGAGGAGGACAAGAACTTCCATGGTGTTTTGAATTCTGTGATTGCTGGTCGTTATCATGTTACTGAGTATCTTGGCTCAGCTGCTTTTAGTAAAGCTATACAAGCACATGATCTGCACACAGGCATGGATGTTTGTGTGAAAATTATAAAAAACAACAAGGACTTCTTTGATCAAAGTCTTGATGAGATAAAGCTTTTAAAGTATGTCAACAAGCATGATCATGCTGACAAGTACCACATTCTCAGATTGTATGATTATTTCTACTACCGAGTAAGTGGATATGCTTGCATTTCTTGATTTGTTTTTTTCCCCTCAATATTTAATGGTTTATCACATAGATGGTTTCTCTGCAGCTTTCAACGTCCTGCCCTCCTTGTAACCTTGTGTAAGTTAGTTTTAGTTGCGAAAGAATTAATATCAGGTCACAGACTTCTCTGCACTGTTTCAGTGTAATGCAATATTTATTAATATAAGTATGTAATAAAAATTTAGATCATCACGCTGCTTTGTTAAGTTTTGGTCACCTGACCTGGTTCCTAAGTTTCCTTCAAAAAATATATTTGGCACCTGAATAGATACAGTCATAAAATTTTTGTCCATTGTGAAATAATAGATAAGAGTTATAAGCCGTTGTTTTTCTTGTAAAGAGACTTGTATTTGAGTGTTTATAACAAGCACAACTGATGCAGGGTCTTTAATTCACAGTACCTAACTCAATATAGATTACAAGCTCTAGTATATTTGGTGGGGGTAAAACATGGGGAATAGGTAATTGGTGAAAATTGGGATGTGTTTAAGGGTATGGTGATCAAAATAGGCAGGAGTATAGGATATGGGGTTAATACATTGAAATGGAAAATAATAAAGGACCACAACCATCACACTAGTGGGATTTCTAGGAATTACACCTAGAAGATGGAAAATCTAAGCATCACACTTAAGATAGATTGAACCACACAACCTTGAAGTATATAGCTGAAGTTTTCATTCATTCATTGTCTTTAAACGTGAGGTTGCAACTTTTATCGGGTAAGAAAGGAGATGCTTGTTTGGCAGAGCCAGCTAGCCATAACTAGTAGGATTTCTAGGAATCACACCTAGAAGATGGAAAATCTAAGCATCATAATTAAGATAGATTGAACCACACAATCTCAACGTATATAGCTGAAATTTCCATTCATTCATTGTCTTTAAATGTGAGGTTACAACTTATATTGGGTAAGATAGGAGGTGCTTGTTTGGTGGAGCCAGCTGGCTATTCAGTTAGTTAATAATGAAGCAGTTGACTGGTCAAGTTTTACAAAATTTATCCAATGTAAGAAAAAAATTGGAAAACTACCTTGTAGTTTAGACCTGAAAATCGTACACGATTTGCTAGCAAAACAGTCTTCTTTAAAACAGTTCTAGCTGGGATCAAGCCAAATAGACATTTGGCATTCGGTTTCCTCCTATCTTCAAAGATCACATAAAAATATATGAATTCTATTTTTTTCAGTTTTTGCATTGGCAAGCGTTGAAGTTCTTATATGTTTTAGTGCAATTGTTTAGCACTTTCAAGTCCATTATATTGTGGATAGAACATTCTGTATGCTTAAAACTTAATAGTGGGAGATGGCTCACTGTTCCTAGATTTTCATGTGGCTTTGGAATTTTTCTTTTGGTTGTGAACAATTGGTAGTCTGAGTTGAGTTAGGATTTTTTGTATCCACCAGTACTCTAGCAGGTTTTGGGAGAGGAAATGACTGAAAATTTTTGAAATTATGCTAGCGATGTGGTTTCATTAGAAAGCTGAATTTCTTGAGATTTCATGATAAAATCCTTATTCAAGCCACTATTCTGGGTTAGAAAAGTTTTCTTGTTCCTGTATTTCTTGATGCTATTAGTTTCTGCCCCCATGTTGCCTCTCTTAGTAGAAATTTACATTTTAATTGATAAATTTGCAAAAGGGTTATGCAGACATGCATAGAATCATCTCATTTTTATAGCAGCAATTTTTTGTTTCTTGTTGTTACTAGTTCTTGAACCTTGGTTGCATGGTTGGACCACTTACTCCAAACCACTAGACGGAGGAGAATTGTTTTACAGACATCATATTAAAATGAGCTGAAAATCGATAAAAGAATAGCCATGTATTTTAGTGAATGCATTTTCAATTGCACCACAAGAATCTAAAAATGAAGCTTTGATTTGATTTGATTTGATTTCTTGAGGGAGAAGTTTGTGATAACTCCTTGATGCAAGTTATAAATAATTTACTTTTTAACTTCTCTTTGCTATGCAGGAGCATTTGTTAATCGTATGTGAGCTTCTCAAGGCAAACCTATATGAGTTCCATAAGTTCAATAGAGAATCAGGAGGGGAGGTATACTTCACAATGCCTCGATTGCAGGTTTGTTTGCCATTTTCTTCTTAAGAGTTCTATCCTCTTGTCATTCCAAGAGTTATATATTTATTACTTGGAATGTGTAGCACCCCTTGTTTCCTTCTCAAAATTTCATTTCCTCACCAAAAAAGAAAGGAGAATACATGATTTTTTTCATGCATGCTGGTCTATAAACTTTTTCCCAAATTCTCTATGCAGTCAATTACCACTCAATGTTTGGAGGCACTTCAGTTTTTGCATGGCCTTGGTCTTATACACTGTGATTTAAAACCCGAGAATATATTGGTGAAAAGCTATAGTAGATGTGAGGTGAAAGTCATTGATCTTGGGAGTAGCTGTTTTGAGACAGATCATCTGTGCTCCTATGTTCAATCCAGGTCGTATCGTGCACCAGAAGTTATCCTAGGACTTCCATATGATAAGAAGATAGATGTTTGGTCACTTGGCTGCATTTTGGCAGAACTTTGCACTGGAAATGTAAGTCTTACCTATTACTTATTTACCCATTTAGTTTGTTTCCTTGGAGGAAATTGTAAGAATAGCAGGGTCTATTCATTGTCTATGCATCTGTTTCACCCATTGTTTTTGGACAACACTTGTAGTCTTTTCTTCCTTTCCTTTTATTTTCCTTTTAAATTAAGACAAGATGTTCAATATGCAAGGATAGTCAGAGTCTTATTTGATTTCTCAATCATTGAGTGGATGCACAAATTAGTGTGAGTAAGAAAGAGATTACTGACTGCATGAACAACGACTTGAACATAAATTTACTGACTTATCATATAAACTTGTGGGAAAGTTATCCATGAGGAACTATGCCAAGAGTCACCATACATGGAGAGTTAAGAGTTTTATTATAGTTTCCCAACTGATGGAGAATGCATAAATTAACTATTGTAAGAAAGATAACTTGATGAAGAATGATATCACATGCATTTGTGCTTAAATTTACCATGAGTTATCATATAAGATTTAATATAATTATTGAGGGACTTTGCCAAAAAAACAGAGGTTATTGTGTTTAATGAGTTGAGAAGGTTTTTTGTGAGGATTATTTGACTAGCTTAGTTTATGAGGTGAGAACCTTGTAGGGATTTTAGGGAGTGGAACATTGTATATGTGACTAAGTTGGAGAAGATGGTGTTTAAACCATTAGTTTTTGGAGATTTTGGAAGCTGGAATGTTTGTTGCCAGAGTAAAAGGTTGGGATATGAGAACATGATTCTGGAATGCAGAAGATAGGAAAGAACAATGGGCTTGATGCTGATATGGAGGTGCAGCTGAGGTGCTGTAAATACGTAGAGGGGGGAGAGAGAGATAAATTTCTTTTTGTATTTTTAGGCTGCACCCATATTTTTTTTATTCTTATCAATTGAAATGCCACCTCTCATATTTATGTTGTGATGCATTTATTTATTTATTTATTCTGTCTCTGGGGGGAACATCTTAATATCTGGGGCTAGTGACCTCTGATTTATTGAAGTTCAAAATATATTTCTTTTGGAGATATATTGGATATTACTTCGAGTAATTTCTGCAAGGGCTAATCAATATGCAGTTCTTTCCATCTGCTTGAACAATTTCCTCACATCATTTAAAGTATGGATGCATTGGACCTTCCACAGTTTGGTTGCCCAACTGTGACCCTGGTACCAATTGGCTAAAATGAAACTTCTCAGGTCCTGTTCCAAAACGATTCCCCAGCAACGTTACTGGCACGAGTTATCGGAATTATAGGTCCCATTGATCAAAGCATGCTAGCTAAAGGACGAGATACATACAAGTATTTTACCAAGAATCACATGCTTTATGAGCGGAATCAGGTAAAACATCCTTTTGTTTTGCTATTGTTCTATTGCTCATATGAAAATAACTAGCCAGCATCTCAAATACTATCATCACTAATTGTGCTTATTTTACCCCTTATGAAAATAGTTTGTAGTTTTTAGAGTACAAAATTCGGATGTCAAAGTCTGATTCAAACTTTGGATCAAAATGGACGGTAATGTATACTGCAAGCTTCAAGTATACGATGGAGAGAGGGTATGCATTTATGCAAGAATGCTTGTGTATACCTGTTGTGGTTCTGATTGTTGAATGAACAGTAATTTCTTGTAGAGGATTCAAACCAATTTTCATTCATGACCTTGATGTGAAACTTTAATACTGGATATAATATGTTTGGCTTGTGCAATTATGTTGACTCTTCTTTCTATTCCTCAGGATACTAGCAGACTGGAATACCTGATTCCAAAAAAGACATCCTTGAGGCACCGATTGCCAATGGGGGACCAAGGCTTCATTGACTTTGTTTCTCATTTACTTGAAGTAAACCCAAAGAAACGCCCTTCTGCATCCGAGGCTCTGAAGCACCCTTGGCTATCATACCCTTATGAACCCATATCAGCTTGAACTGACTGAAGATTTTTCATGGTGGTTGGAGGGAAGGAGCAACTGATATTGGTAATATATTTAAATTGATCTGGAAAGTGGGCATGCCACATCGCATAGCTGTATGCATTGAAAGGTGTGTTTGGTTTCCTTTGGTGATATCTCCCCTTCCCCTTGGCAAGTTGTATTTTAATTTCACCATAATTGTAATTCTTCACGCACTGTGTATTCTTAGGGATTTTCTTTGTCCACTTTGTTTGATCTGGTGGAAGAGGAATCTTAAAAATCTTGCTGTACATGATGGTGGCAATTTTTTTTTAGGTTACTAGTAATAGCATGTGAAAAAATAGCTGCTTATCCAATTTTGATTGGCTTGCTCCAGACAAGAACTTCACTGCAGCATCCCATTTGAGTTTGATGGAAGGCCATTGAGAGCATTCAGAAATTTTTAGTTTGCTAATGTTTGATGCTTAGATTTTATGTTCCAGTGAGAATGTTTCAGTGGTTTCATTCGAGCTCTGCCGGCTGCTGGCATGCATCTCTTTGTTAGGATGGTCTCTGTACATTTTCGGGCTGGCAGCACCGATGATAGTGTCTTCATGGTAGTTTCTTTGGTTTTGTTGGTTTGGAGGTCAACGATTGACTTAATTATAACCATAATTAATATAATTAATTAATTAATGGAGTTTCAGAAATTATTATTGTTCTATCCTTACGTTTTGCAATCTGTTCATAAACTTGATCCCTGTCAATTTCATTTTCTTATAGAATAAAGAAAATAGTAGCTAAGAATTCTGGTGGTACACGGCCTGAAAATAAATAAACTACAGTTAGAATTAAACGTGTATAGATCCCTAATCTGTCTCGAATTGAGACTTTAATTCCATAAGTTTTAAATAATTAAATACCGACTTGATTTAATCATATAGGGTCAAAGCCCATATAAATGTCTTTTTTCTCTCCTAAAATTAAATTAAATTAATCTGACTTGTGGTTTTTCATTAGATAGTTACTTTACTCGCTATGTAATTGTTGCTATGTTGTATGGATATTGTTAAAATTAATTCAACATTCAACTCTAATTTAATATATATATATATATATATATATATATATCTGTGAAAGCATGATCATTTTTTTTATTATGTATGCTTTAATTATTACATGAATTTTTAAAAATAATATTTTTCTCATAATGCTAAAAAATTCAATCATTAATTTTATTCAATTCATAAAGAAATTACTTACTCTAATTCATTCATTTTTTCATTGTTACAAATTATTATATTTTATAAAATAATTTATTGTTTATTTTGAGCAATTGATTTTTTCATATTAATTTAATAATAAAAAATCAAAATTTTAATACAATTGCATTTTAATCAAAATTTTAAAAAACACTAAAATAAAAAAAAATTAAATTATGAAAATATTAGATTGGACAGTAAGTTGTGCGGGTTGGACTTAATGAATATGTTTTAGACTATACTATCTATACTTGACCCAAAATAACTACTTGAAACTGACTAAATATGATTGAATATGAAACTTCTATACCTGAACCTAACTTGATTAGGTTTTGGGCACCCATCGAGTATCCACAACTTGAACCCAAAATGAATGTTATAATTTATAATTATTTTGTATATAATTAGTTTGATATACATATAATTTTTCAAACTTCAATGCTATTTATTTATTTCAGATTGAGTTTGGTTATGCCAATATATATTCTCAATTCAAACATGACTTCTACCTTTAGGTTTTACCTGAAGTTCAATCGAACTTAAAAATCTCATATTCATTTGAGTAGGTATCCATTAAATTTAAATAATTTTTTCATAACTAGTTTGGTTAAAGCCTAAACCCTAACTTTCTTCGTTGGGTTAAAACCCAACCATAGATCAAACAATAAGCTATTTGGTTAACATAATTGGGTTGAGGCTGCAACAAGTTGCTACTCAACGTAATTAACTTGTTTGGTCACAATCCAAACAAACAAATGATCTAACAACTTATCCGTCCCAAAAAATTACCAACACACAAAACAATGTTTATGTGTGTACTGTCATGACCTTTATTTTTCTAAGAAATCAATATTGTGTCACCTAATTACCCATTTTTTAAGTCATAAGAACCTACAATATTTTCACATGTTATCTCATGTACAAATCACCTTATTGGTCAACATCGCAGTTAGAATATTTGTCTAGCTAGCTATTATTACTTATGTAATCAATTCATTTTATTGATTGAGCTCTATGGTCAATTGTTTTTTTCATTAGCTAAGAAAATTATCTTCAATGGTAAAACAACTTCTCATAATTATTTCTCCTATAAAAGTACAAGTCTATTACCCTACTCTTCACCAGGTGAATCATATGATCTCGGTGGCCAGTGGTATATACATACCTAAAGACCACTAATATAAGAAACACAACTCGATTAACACATGCAAAAACTCATCTTCGACTTATTACTTCTTTTCAATTTACTATTATTTTCTCTTGTTTTTGCTAACTTAATTATTTGAGGGTCCTCTTCCATCTACAAAGGGACTTGTTTTATAGAAAAATGTAAGATAATCAAGCCTACATACTAAACCTATAATACAGTTGTGAAAAACCTAAATTTATTTGAATTTTAACAACTTTGTTACTTAAGAAAGATTTTTTTAATTAGGATATTAATATATGTTATGAACGATTGAGAATGCATAAACATAGAATTTAGGTATGCAAAAGAATAGAGAACATAAAATGCATTAAAACTTTGTTACTTTATTACAAAGACAAAACATTGTATTTAAATTATTCAGAAAATAAGTTCTTTTGCATAATATGATTATGCTAATACATGAAAAAATTGTTAAAAAATTACTCTCTAGTATGATATAATATTGATGAAATCATGAAAAACTTCAGACTCGATTGGACTTTTCATGTCTGTGATCTTGTGCTGGAGGATTGATTGAGCTTGAGCATTTCTATAAAATAGGTTTGTAGTGAAAACAAATAACACTCTCATGCTTTAGTAAATGTAAGAGAAGGAAATAATGTATAGTAAAGAAAAACATAATCAAATTGTTGTGAGCGTGTATGTTGTGTGTTATGTCTACGAACTTGTTGTATAATTGTTTATGATTCTTAGAATTGTTAGGTGGTTGATAGTGATTCTTGAAATTATTGGATTGTTGATTGTTATCTATGAAATTGCTTGGCCTAATTTATATAGTGACCAAATTATTTATAAATTTTGATAATATTTGCTTATCTTGTGTATTGTAATTGCAAGTACCTCGATGTGCGGAGAATAGAGTTCCACCATTAGTGGAGATTATGGTGCTTTTATGCTTTGATGGAGAACTTAATGATTGTCAATGCTAAAAAACAACCATTAATATAGAAATATGATGTCTGCTCTATATAAAAAAATATGGTGCCTGCGTATATAACTTATGTGTAGAGTTTTAGGAATTAAAAAAAAATGCATAAAGGTGCTTGCTAATTTAGGGATAACTTGGCTTAATAAAGAAGAAAAAGGAGGGGGGGTTTATTTTTTATTTTTTATTTTTCTATATCATCATTTACTTTCGAAGTTTTTTAAACAAATATACTTGAAAGTATTTTACAAGTAAAAAAGGAAAAACAAAATACTTACTATATAAATGTTATATTTTTATGGTTTTTGTCAACACATTTATAAGGAAACCTAGTGTTTTGCCTATAAAAAAGATGTGAGTTTGATTAATTTTACTGGTTCTTCTTACAATACATAACATTATTAAAAAATAGAGAATGATCATGCAAAAATAATTAAAGCATCGTGCAAGTAGATGTTATGTAGAGACATAAAGATTCAATGAAGGTCTTGCGTGAAAATTTTCATTGGAGATATATGAGACATATCTGGAAACATAAAGAATTCATTTGAAAACATGAAGATTTTAATGTAGATATAGAGGTATTGCTTGAAAGATTTTCACCAAAAATATAAAGAATTCAATAGAGATGTCAAGATCTCATCATTGAATTTTTTTGTCAGAGATATTAGAAACATGGGAAAACATTATTATATTTATTCAAAAGTTCAAATAAAATTTTTAAAAATTATTTAATCTTGGATAATGCATCACATAGATTTTTCTTTATTTATCCAAGTTGTATCTCATTCTTCACAAATTATTGAAAGTATTTACAGGAGATCAATCTTTCTATCTTACGATATTCTTTAATGTAATAACCGTAGTTATGGTAAAAATGACAGAATTTATCAGATTTCTTTGTGTTCATGCTACTCTCATAGGGTGTTGGTATCAATGTAAAATTCATTTCCTGAACTGTAGCCAACAACTGCACATGTACAGTAATAAAAGACGTCGTCATGAGTTTAAAGAATATCAGGTAATCACAAATTAATCTCTCGACGCTCCTCTTAGATGCTCCGGTGAGAGATTTATGAAGATGAAGAAATTCTGTTATCTAAAAACGAAGTGTACTTATTTGGTGACACTTATTTTTTGCACTCTCATATAATTCTCAATTGCCTGTTTTACATCAGAAGAATATATGAGCGCTCACATATGAAAAGTAGCTCGAGACTTCATGCTCTAGACTCCATTGATTAGGCTTTTAACGATGATGCATCCAAATAGATTTTTCATATTTAATATTTTTCTTGTTAAATCTCTCCAGGAGTTGGCGCGCATGCTAGACGGCCGGAAAAAAGTGTTTTTTTTCTAGTCCGGGACCTCACAAAACCATGATTTCCTGCTACTTCGTCCTCGTCCTCCAGGAAGGTTATGGTTACTGATGACGACGACAAAGCTCATATTTTTTTTTTTTTGATTTACGTGGGGTGAACAGTACACGAAAATGCGTCCTTTCCATCTCTCACTTAGTATTTGTTATAGTAATAGTAATTATTTTTTAAAATATTTTTATTTAAAAATATATTAAAATAATATTTTTATAGTTGAAGAGGTTTAAGTTAATCAATTGCAAATTCAAACGAAATGATCCAATCTGATGAAAAATAAAGTATAGAGGTTGATCTGATGAAATATCACAAATTGAGGGACCACAATTGATTTTTAATCATTGTTGAAATTTCCTTCAAAATTTCAGTAGGCTAATCTGTAGTAGCAGTAGGAAGCAGCGTGCAAAATGGAAAGAGAAGAAAAGGCCGCAGAAAAAACGTCCTCGTCGCCTTCTTTATTCCCTCTCTTTGCAGCAGCAGCTTCATCATCTATAACTCAACAACAAACTAACACACCTATAAATGATACAGTTCCTCCTCCTCCTCCTCCGGCATGGCTTTACAACACCAGCTTTACTACTGATCTCTCCATCGTAAATGACGCCGTTTCCTCTCTCCACTTACCGCACCACTCAGATTCAGACCTTGAAGAACAAGAAGAAGCTAAAGACGACCGCGTTTCCAATCAAGGAAAAGACCGGTCTTACCAGTTATTACAAGAACCAGAAGAAGAAAAGAAAAGTGAAGCTAAATATTCTCGTTCTGATTCGGATTATTCGGGTTCTGGTAGAGAGAGAAAGAAGACGAAGAAAAGACGACATAGCAAGAAGAAGAAGAGAGATAGATCGAGAGATGAGGAGGACGCTAGGGATTTTGGTTCGAGGAAATCAAATGTTAGGGTTTGGGCGGGTTCTGATACGAAAACTACTAAGGATTATTATTTTGATACTCATGGTGATCGCGATAATTTGGTCTATGGCACTCTTTACAGGTATTTCTCTCTCTACGCTTCCGCAAACGCTAGTATTATTGAGAATATGGACGAAATTAAGTGTTTTTATTCATCAATCGATCAATTCTTTTATTTGACTCTAGAAATGTTATTGAAACTTGATAGAATTTTGAAGGCATTGAGTTATGATTGATTAGAAGATATAGAGTTATTGGCGGATAATTTTTTTTTGTGTGGATAAGATTAATGGAATTAAGTAATTTTATGTTGTAGTTTTGGTTTTGGAAATGGTGAAAGTGAAGTGAATAATCTTTTTTGTCCTTTAATTGTTTATGTTTATCTTTTTTAAAGAAAAGAAATTATTTGGTGAAACTTGATTTTATGGTTTTTTTTTTTCTTTTGGAATTTGTAATGTGGATTCAAATTAATGTGCAGAATGGATGTTCCGAGGTACAAACCTTATAATTCAACAAAACTTGATTTTCGAGGGCTTTATCGGCTGAATAAGAGGGGTGCTGGATTTGATAGAGATGGTGATATTGACGCCTTGGATACCCAATTAAAGTCTGGTGGTCGTTATTGGTCTTCCAAGTATGCTGCAGTGGAACGGCATAAGAATTTAAAGCGTCTTCGTGTTCTTGCACGAAAGCAGCCTAGGGTTGTAGTTTCAGATGAATTTATTCCTTTGTCAGATACAGAAATGTCTCATGATGGTGTTGATCATCCTGGTTCTGTTTTGAAGGATTGTTTAGTTGTTGAAGAATCCTGGGAAGATGAGGTGTTGCGCAAGACTCGGGAGTTTAATAAGTTAACAAGGGAGCACCCTCATGATGAGAAAGTATGGTTGGATTTTGCAGAGTTCCAAGACAAGGTTGCGAGTATGCAGCGTCAGAAAGGTGCCCGTTTGCAGACGCTTGAGAAGAAAATTAGTGTACTGGAAAAGGCCACAGAGCTCAACCCTGACAATGAGGAACTGTTGCTCTGTCTTATGAAGGCTTATCAGAGTAGAGACAGTTCAGATATGCTTATCGGTAGATGGGAGAAGGTACTCATGCATCATTCAGGGAATCACAAGTTGTGGAAAGAGTATTTGCGTGTTGTTCAAGGGGAGTTCTCCAGATTCAAGGTTTCAGATATGCGAAAAATGTATGCACATGCAGTCCAAGCTGTATCTTCTGCATGCAGCAGGCAGTTTAGGCAGGTTCTTATCCAATTTTATCTTTGTATCAGCCATTGATAGCTTCTTGATTTGAATCTAATTGGGTTTCGTATCTCTATTATTATTGTCTTGGGAGTTAATGGTAACAGTATTTTGATAATCTTATGTTAGTCCATTCCACATACGTTGTCAATATGCAAGTGAACTTTTTTTTTTTTGTTTTACATCTTTTGTGAGACAACTGAGGTTATCTTTGAGATCCAGTCACCAAGTTTCCATGTCAGTTGGTAGTACAAAATCTCAAAAGTATTTAAGCCTTTTCTTGCATCTGGTATTAATGTTGGTGACTTTATTTTATAAGTTGTTGGGAGTGCTATGGTTGCCACTTTTCCTTTTTTGAGTTTTGTCCAGACAATCTAATTTCAACTGTCATTTCCTCTCTCTCTCTCTCTCTCTCTCTCCCTCTTCAAATAAAGTGCTAAGTCTCCTTATTTGTTTGATGCAGGTTTACCAAAATGAGAAGCCTTCTTCTTTGGACCCTGCCATAGTACAACAGGAGCTTGGTCTGGTTGATATATTTCTTAGTCTTTGCAGGCTCGAGTGGCAGGCTGGGTATCAGGAGTTGGCCACTACGTTATTTCAGGCTGAAATTGAATTTACTGTGTTTTGTCCATCGTTACTTTTAACTGAACATAGCAAACTCAGGCTGTTTGAGCACTTCTGGAACAGTGATTGTCCAAGAGTTGGAGAAGAAGGGGCTGTCGGGTGGTCCACTTGGTTGGAGAGAGAGGAGGAAAATAGGCAAAGGATTTTGAAAGAGGAGGCTTCACATGATGAAGATGGAGGTGGTTGGACTGGCTGGTCAGAACCGCTATCCAAACATGAGGAAACTACTAAGAATCAAGAAAATGTAGTCCATAATGATGCGACTACTGATGAAATTCTGGAGGAATCTGAGAATGAGGATATCAAACAGGAAGATGATACTGAAGCATTGCTAAAACAGCTTGGCATTGATGTGGATGCTGAGCCTAGTAGTGAGGTTAAAGACAGCTCAACTTGGGCTAGGTGGTCTAAAGAAGAGTCCTTGAGAGATTGTAATCAATGGATGCCTGTTCATGGCAAGTTTGGTGCTCTCTTTCTCACTCTCTCCCCCTCTCCCCCCCCTCCCAATTTGTGTTTGTTGATTTGTTCAATTTATGTTCAAGTAGCACAACATCAATTTACTAAGATGTAATATACATGGAAGTATCTGTTCTTACAAATATATGCTTAGGCACTCACTAAATCATAATTGCTATGATATAGGCAGGATCTCTCCCAGTAGTGGGACCCCTGATGGAGAAGCTGATGAACATTTCCTAAGAGCTGTATTATTTGAAGATGTCATTGAATACCTATTCTCTTTAAACTCTCAAGAGGCCCGCTTATCTCTAGTATCTCAATTTATTGAATTCTTTGGTGGAGACCTGTCGCAATGGTAAGTCTATTTAGTACTTTTCTATCCAGTTTCATGAGTTTGTGGTTTCATTTCACTTTAATTCATCTCTTTTTGGATTTGATTTGTTATATGTAAGAGAGTAAACTTTTTGGAACAAACTGTCAATTGCAAACCCTTTTTGTGTTTACAAAAGTTTATTGACGTGGAGCATTTTTTGTTTTGTTTTTTCTAAGAAGCTTGATATGCTAATAATGCATGTTTAATTACATTCCTGCTGGCCCTTTTAGGTCCTTAGAAACACTTGTACATATGAAGGGTCAGGAAATTAAATTTCAACTTCCAAATTAGCTTCATTTGTTTCTGTTGGAGAAGCTTTCTTCATTTGTTTATAGCCATTTAGTGTGTCTATTAGTGTGTTGTTGATTGATGCTGCTGTTTTTATCCTTTCTTTCACATGATGAAGTTTTTATACCTAGTCAGTGACGGTGGCCTCTTCCTCTTTGTTTGTGCGTGCATGTTAAGAAAACTCATGTACTGAAACTTTGGTAGGAAATTTGATATCTGTTTGGAAGAAGTCCATGACACTAAGATCATGATTTGAGGACTTTCAAAATTTACTTCAAATGAGCAGTAGTTGAACCTTTAAGAAACTAGCTGCAAGTAAATTAGGATTCGAATGCAAAATAAGAAACAAAAGGAGAAGGAAAAATAGATAACCTATCACATCATGGTCCTGGGAACGTTCGTAGAAATTCTATTTAAACCTGATAGGTTCACATGAAAAACAAAAACTTTGTGGTCTTATATATTGCTTCTGCAAAGAGGTTCCCTTGAAGAGATGACTTGAGAAGGGGTGCTTGAGGAAGTGGCTACAAGCTTCTGAGCAAGTGCAGTACTAGGTCTTCTGCCCACCAAAAGTGTATTTGGTCGCGACCTTGAGTACTTATCTCCTCTTGTCATGAAGGTCTAGTCCCCTCTATCAGGGGTCTTTTTCCTGCTTCTAGGTATGGAGATTGAAAGACCTTCCTTGACTGGTTATCTTTTAAAAAGTAGAGTTTATTAAACCACTATATAAGTTCAACACAAGTTACCAACTGCATATTTTATATTTTCTTAAACTGCTGCACTTTATCCAGAATCGTTTGAGTTTGATTGTTTGGAACTACTACAAGAGTAGCCTATTTGAAATTCAAACTTGTACTTTGTAAGTTATTGGTTGTTTCATTACAGATTGATCTATAATCTAATTATATACATTTTCTTTTAACAAAGAATGATAAATATGCATAGTTTTCATTTCACAATGTTATTCATGATATAAAACAGTTGTGGATTCTTGCTTTTCTTTCTAGGATTTGCACAAACAGTTCAAGTTGGAAGGACAAGCTCCTGAGCATTGAGGTGTTGCCAGATGCTATATCAAAGAACTTGAGAAGCCTTCATGATATTTTGGACAGATCAGAAGGCAGTTCAAGCTCTAACAGTTTTGAGTTACTATTGGGTATCACCAGTAACAGCTCTATGAGGACTGATGCAATGAAATTTCTTCGAAATGCTGTATTACTTTGCTTAACAGCTTTTCCACGTAATCACATATTAGAAGAAGCTGCTCTTGTTGCTGAAGATTTTTCCGTTATGAAAATGGATTCTACTACCCCATGTCGTGCGCTGGCAAAGTCCCTGTTAAAGAATGATCGTCAGGTATTTCTTGTTCATTTTACTGGCAACATGGATTGTCTTCATAAGTAATCACATTACATAATTTGTTCCTTTCTTGCCATCAAAATGCACAATATGCTTCCACATTCCTGAAAAACTGAAGCCATGGAAGTATCAAAGTGTAAATTGTGTTTTCCTTGTTTACATGAATTTCCACTCATTGAAACATTCTAGACAACAATGTTGCAAACAAGAAGGTTCTGGAGTCTTTTGCTTGTTTGAGTATAACAGGAAATTGGAAGAAATGTTTTGAAGGATGAATGTAAGTTTCTTAAGGTGTTTCACATAATGTCAAATGTTAGTAGAATCGAAATGTTCCTCCAGTCCTTTTAAGGATAAGTTATGCCATTTTCTCTTAAGCCAGTTGATTGTATGTGGTTCATTGTTGTATTACTGTGGAAAATGCATTGTGGGAGCACTGGCAACTTTTTTTAAATAGGCTACTTGATTCCTGCATTTTCCATCTGGAGATTTTTTTGTGGCCTTTTATCTACGAAAATAGTATCTTCAATTTTAATCTGATATGGTGCATTTTTATTGTAGGATGTTTTGCTATGTGGAGTTTATGCACGGAGAGAAGCTGTTTTTGGTAATATTGGTCATGCAAGAAGAGTCTTTGACTTGGCATTGACATCTGTTGAAGGGCTTCCACCTGTAATAACTCTTATCTTTCTGAACCTTTAGTTTCCAGTTGATTAACTTTATAGCTGAACTTTGATAACGATCAAGGATGTCTATTTATGGTTGTATAATTATTTTGTTATTTGGTTGTTAGTCATGGTTACATACCTACTCATATATTTAACTTCTGTGTATATCTGGAGAATGTCATGCTAGTTATATGCAATTGCTTCTGAGTATGCTTTGTAGCAATGTTATATGGATATTTTTGTATGTTGTAAGAATACTTTCTATTGTTATTCTTGTTCATTTTTTTTTCCTGAATCAATAGCAGTGGCTTGGGCGGTTACCATTAGAGATTTAAAGAGTTTGAACTATGAATACTGGATTATTCCTAATATTGATTGAACTTTTTTGTTCCGTCTTTGGTTTTTGGGTTGGTAATGTTGGACAAGGTGAGGAATGTCAGTGTCTTATTTGTCTTGTTTGTTTCCTGATAATAAGTAAAAGCCACAGTCACTATAATCCGGTGTTTTTGAATCTCAAGTTCATTACATGGTGTAAGACATAGAAAGAGTTCTAGTGGTTGAGACACATACATATTTCAGATTTCCTGTTTTTTCCAAGTTTACATTTTTCTATATCTGCAGTTCTTGTTATGTTGTGACTGCATAATAATGATCTCTATGTGTCATGCCTTTTTCATCAGCATTGTTATCTTTTAACTGTGTCTGTTTCTTGTAACAATGGAGAAAGACTGGTACTTGAAGATACTGAATTTTACCTCGTACATTACTGGTTCAAAACAGTCTTTGAGTCTTATCATCTGAGCATGTGGGTGCTTGTGCATTAAAATAGTACTAAGTTTCTTCTGTTTCTGTGTGTAGGATTTACGATCTAATGCCCCGCTTTTATATTTCTGGTATGCTGAGACAGAACTTGCCAATAGTTCTGGAAATAATCAAGAATCACCTTCTCGTGCATTGCATATTTTATCCTGCTTAGGAAATGGAGTAACGTACAAACCATTTGAATCTAAACCGTCAAGCCTGCAATTATTGAGAGCACACCAGGGGTTTAAAGAAAGGTTGAAAATAGTACGATCGGCATGGGTGCGCGGTGTTGTAGATGATCAATCTCTTGCTCTAACTTGCTCAGCAGCTTTATTTGAAGAATTGACGACTGGATGGGCTGCAGGTATTGCAGTTTTAGACGAGGCGTTCACAATGGTGCTTCCAGGTTAGTATACCATCCTTGCTTTCTTGTTATAGTACTTGTAGAACCCAGTATGCCCAATCAAATTAATTAAGGGAGGATGATTTCTTGTGCATGGTTGTTAGAATTGTACAATCAGGTTTCAATTCAATTTACCCAGAAAATGATTTATATCAAGTATGTGAATTGAAAATATACAAGAATTGGACGTGAATTGCACAATTTGATTTGAATCGTCCTAAATCATTTGTTTCATACAATTCATTGAGTTGCCAAAAAATAAAAAAAAGATATGGAAGAAAGGAATTCCAAGAGGAAAAAATAAAGACATATGAAGGAATTGTAGCTTTGATAGAAGATGCACACCGGTTTGTAGAGAAAGAAGTTTGTGTTAGAAGAGGTGAAGAAGAAGATGGATGGATAAAAGTGAAGACTAAAGATTTTCAAATTAAAAAAATTAGCACACGTGACTTGGGAAAAATAAATAAAAGGAAATTTAAATATTCAGGGCCCAGCTGGATAATTCTTTTTTGTTTTTTTTTTTTACAAAACACCGCCCACTAGATATAATCATGTCCGGTCACTCTTATCAGACACATGTCATATAAAAAAATTATCTGCCATTTATTTCAACAGCTTCCCTAGGAAGCTTCTAAGATTTAATTATTTTTAAACATTAGAAACATGAAAACAAAAAATTCCAAACAAAAACTACATGAATGCTTTATTTTAATTTATCATGTTTAGTATATTTATTATTATTCTATCTTTTTTTTCTTTTTTCTTTTTTTTTGCATTTGAGAAATTTATATTATCTACATATGTTCTGAAAGTACTTGTATAAGTAATACTGATCTTACTATTCGCAATTCGATTCAATTAACAATTCAGAAATGAGCTTTCCAATTCATGATTCGATTCTTGATTTGACAACCTTCTTGTGAATTGGAAAGCAGGATGTTCCTGCTTGTTGTGAGATGTTTTGACTTTAAGTTAAACAAGTATGTCTAGTGTTAACTTAGATCCAAACAGATACTCCAACTTTGAATTCCAAAACTTGAACTCACTATGCTCTCAAGTATGTTAACAACCTGAATGACAATGTGGGCGTTGTTGTCCTTCATGAAATTTCTTTTTCACTTTCAGTTTCAGAATGATCATCACTTTCAGTTTCTTCAGAAATGTTTCATGTGATTTCTAGCACATGATTTCTGTTTAAATATAATGCATGACATGGAATGGACAAGCTGACACAGTCAACAGACTAAGGAGGACAATAACAAAGACATGATATGGCACCTACTGATCTTAAAATCTAAACTACTGGATTTTTTTTGCTGCTTTAGACTAAAGAGAATGTCAGCATCTTTAAAAGCATATAAATTGTTCTGTGATAAAGTAATCAGGGAATACAAAGAACATTTGAAATTGAAAAGGTTAGCATGCTTGTTGAATGGTTCTGAAAAGTAAAATCCTGGTTATAAAGCAGATAAAATGATTGCAAACATTGCCACCGTCTCTTTGAATGAAGGCCAACTTCCTAAGAAGTGTATATGTGTAATTAGCCTCCCAAATCCCCCCCCCCCCAAAAAAAAAAAAACCTCTA
>NW_011499905.1:209158-220990 GCF_000495115.2 Populus euphratica | reverse complement strand
GTTAAGTGCCCCCCAAAACCCCCCCCCCCCCAAACAAACAAAAAACCTCATTGTTTACATTAGTCCACTGATCTTGCAAGCAGTACAGCTTGGGGGCAGGGGCCACTACTGACAGTAGATAGGGTTTAATATTTGCCATTGAATTGTCTGTGTTCTTTTCTGGTAAATTACTCGGTTTTTTCTGACTTGCAGATAGAAGATGCCACAGTTACCAACTCGAGTTTTTGTTCAACTATCATGTAAGGATGCTTTTAAGATATCATAAGCAATCAAGTTTATCAAAAGTCTGGGACTCCATCTTGAAGGGGCTGCAAATATATCCCTCCAGCCCTGAACTATTTAAGACCTTATTGGAGATCAGCCATCTTTATACAACACCCAATAAAGTGCGCTGGATGCTTGATGACTACTTCCACAAGTAGGATGATTGCCTCAGCTCTTTGCTTTCTCTCTAGTTTTAATCTCTTCAATGATACATTAGCAGTTTATCTTCCATCATTTGTGTGTGCGCATGAGTTTGTGTGTGTGTGTGAGAGCGAGAGAGAGCAGGGGGGGGGGGGCTTTGCGTGAATTTGCTTTCTCCTTTTTTTGCATGATTTTGTTCATCGCTTAGCGGCAACCTAAGGCTGCCATCTATGCTGCTTTGTGTAAAGTTGCCCATGAGTGAATTATTATAATGTTCAAGCTGTGATGCTTAGCATGGTGAAATGGCACAGCAGAAGGTGCCTGCATTCTAGGATGGGTTCATGTGGTTTGCATTGCTATGATGCCACAGCAAATGACCTGTAGAAACTTCCCCTGCCATAGTTAGAACTCAATGTGAACCTCTGGTGTTTGTAAAAGAAGCAAGGAATTCCAAGCTGCTTGAAGAATGATAGATGGGAAGATAATTAATGAATTGTTGCTTCAGGATGCTCTTACATCTTCAAAATTTATTAATTCTGTTGTGTGTTGGTTTTTCTGCTTTTACCATGGCATGACATGCATCCAACTATACTCTACCTCGCAATATCTTTGTTAACGATACATATGCCCTTTTTTTTTTCTTTTTTCTTTTTTATCATGGCTCTATTCTCATGATTTTCTCAGGAAACCATCTGTAATTCTTTGGCTTTTTGCGCTATCATTTGAGATGAGTCGGGGAAGCTCCCAGCATAGAATCCATGGGTTATTTGAAAGAGCATTAGAAAATGACAGATTGAGCAACTCAGTCATACTCTGGCGTTTGTACATTGCTTATGAAATTGACATAGCGTGCAATCCTTCAGCAGCCAAGCGCGCTTTCTTCCGAGCTATTCACGCCTGTCCATGGTAAGTGCTTGCTTGATGAGGTCATTATTATGGATACTTTTATCCATAAAAGAGAACTGTCCAATTATATGCTCAACAACTTAGGTCACCATTGTGTAAAATATGGACTATATGGCAGTGCATATAATTGACTGCTAGAGAACATATTAACACAAAATTGTTGAAAGCAAAATGGTATGCACACTTCTATAAAAAATGGTGTCTTCCTGAGGATTGCAAGAACTTGACTAATTGCTATCAGAAAATCATAGGATTTGAATGACAGCTGTCGTTTTTTACGAGTCTACACCCCCCTTTTGGCTTTTACGGGATGTTGCATAAAATCTGGAAGGGGATAGCTTGCCGGTTAATGAATTCTTCATCTCAATGACATCTCATATAACCTTTTGAACGCTGGGCTACTGTCTCAATGCGAGGTTTGTTTTCTTGTTTCCTCAGGTCAAAAAAACTATGGCTTGATGGTTTTCTCAAGTTGAACTCCATCCTAACTGTGAAAGAGTTGTCAGATCTCCAAGACGTAATGCGGGATAAGGAGTTGAATGTTAGAACTGATATTTACGAGATTCTTCTGCAAGATGAGTTTGTATCATGATAACTGCTGTTAAATTTAGCAGAAACCCAATTTCAGCTATGCTTTTTAGTTGCATTTAATGCACTCGTGTATATGTTTGTGTTGATCATTCAAGAGATTTACCTACTATATTGATTTTAGACTCATTACATTGTGAATTGAAATATTTTAATAATGATTTTTTCTTTTTTTTAAAAAAAACTAATAAAATTTTCTATTTGGGTAATATTGTATTTTTTCACAGGATTTATTGGAAATCACCAAATTAATTAGGGATAAGATAGTCTATACATGTATTTTAATGCAATGAAATGACTATTATTCTTAAAAGCAAAAACAATAAAACATACGTCCATGAGGTTCTTTGTAAGACAAAAATTGGCTGGTGTGAACAACACAAGCGTTCATGCGGGTGGGAGGATTGATAAAACAGTGTCTTTTGTGATAGCGTTGAAAAAATCACGTCATTCTTTTCAAGGTAGTTAGATACGTGTATATGACAGTATCGATTGGGTTCCTATTCGCTCTTTCTTTTTTCTCCATCTTTTTTTTTTTTCTCACCTTTAATTTCACTCCAACCCTTCTATAAATTAGACATATTCTCCGGTTTGTATTTATATTAATTTTTATTTTTATTTTTTTATTGTTATTTATTTTTATTTTTAATGTTTTTTAAAGTTGATTATTTATATTATTTTATTCCTAAACATTTTATTATATTTATTTTTTGAATCTAGTTTGGTTCATACTTTTTAGATTACTATTTTTTTGTTTTTTTTATTCTTTTATTCTTTTATTCTGTTTTTTTAATTTAGTTTCTTGTTGTTTTTTATTTATTTTTTATATTCAATTTAATCCTTATTATTTTAATTGTTATTTTAATTTTAATTTTTGATGACCATGAATTATATCTCGTGATTTTTTTTCTATATTTGTTTTTTTTATTCTTTTATTCTGTTTTTTTAATTTAGTTTCATGATTTTTTTTTATTTTTTTTATGAGAGGTTATCTTGTCTCTTTTGAAATTGATTTTTTTATTAATTTTGTTATTTAATATTAAGTTATTATGTTTTGAACTTCGTGATTTTTTTATTTTTTTTTAAATTGATTTTTTTAAATTTTATACTTCATCATAAGATTACTGGTATCAAGTTTTGTTATTTTTCAACTTTTTTTTTAATAAGATTATTTCAATTTCATACCCTAATCACAAGTTAGTAGAGTTAGCTAGAGTTGACTCAATTTTTTTTTAATTTTTTTAATTAATTTTTTTAGTTTTGTTTTTTATCATTTTGTTTAATTAAAAGTTAACCTCTATTTATTTTTTGTAATCATAATCTTACAATTTACCTACGAATTTGATATATTTACTCCAATAAGATTTTTTGTTTTTTTAGCTTGTCTTTCAATATTTGATTTACTGATAATTGAATTTTATATTTTTTTTAAATTTTTTTATAAAGTTATCTCATTCTCATTTATTTTTTTTTATTGTTAAATAAGATAATTGAGATCTTTTTAGAATACTAAGAATGCAAGCAAATATTTAATTTTTTATTGGTCATATATTTTTTTGTAATTTTTTGATTGTGATTTACTTTTCTTAATTATATTGTTAAAGTAATTAAGATTATTGTATCTATTCAAATTAATGATTTATATCCTGAATTTTTATTTCTCCTTAAAAAAATACTATCATCACTTGAATTATTGTTTTTACCGAATAAGAAATTTGACTACTCCCAACGTAGCGTATTATAGTAGCCCCTCAAGTAGAAACTCAAATGGAAATACAAGGGGAAGGTGGGGTCCCCCTTCAATAAGTGAGTGTCAACAAGAACGAATAGTGGCTCTCCAGAACTGAGTGACTAATCTGAGATTTTAGCAGAGCCATGGCGACTGCCATTGCCACTCCTTCAGCATTATCTCCTCTTCCTTCCTCAATCTCCAGCGCTCCTCAATACTCTTTCTCTGTTCGCAGCTCAATCTGGCCTAAAAACATTTTATATTCTCCACTCCGCTGTAGCAGCCATGCCTCATTCTCACCAAAAAGCCATGACGGTCCATTTGACCGTGATCTCCGGTTCGTACTCGAACTCGCTACTGACTCAGAGTTGTATGAACTCGAAAATATCCTCTTCGGTCCTAGGTAATTTCAATTTCTCATTATTTTTCTGCAAGTTAATAAATTGAAAATATTCCTTAATTATTTTTTAATTATCCCTTATTCCAGTCACTTTAGCCCGTTACTAAAATCAATAGCGAGTAAAAGAGCGGAAATTGATTATGCAATGATGGACCAAGACATGGAAGAACGAGAAGATATGATATCATGTCTTGAGTCAAGGTTTTTATTCCTTGCTGCCGATGCCAGGTCCACTTTGAGGTCGGTTTCCTATTCATATTGCTATTCCATTGTTATGTATTCATAATTTTTATTTTATTTTTGGATATGGTGTGGTGTTATTGTGGGAGCAGGGGTTGGAGGCCTACGTATAGAAACGTGTTGCTTACAGTTAGGAAGAAGTTGAGCATTGGTTGCTCCAGTAAATTGTCGACGGAAGACCTAGAAGCCGAGATTTTCCTTCATCTGCTTGAGGAATACGCGAGGTAAATTTTGTTTATTGGATGCAGCTCTTGATTGTTTCCTTAACTTTGTAAGAAAGTGAAGATGAGGTGGGCTCGAGAAATGTTAGTGAGAGAACGGATTGATTGTTGAAATTTTAAGCAAATTTTGTTGCAGTATAAAATGATTCATGTGGTTGTAAAAATGTTTGAATAATATATTTCAGTGTTAAATTGGAATTGTTTAATGGTAAACAAAAAGCTTTATCTTAACGTGGGACATCTTGTTCTACACGTGATCTATTCCTTTCGATTGTGCTCTGTATGTGCTTGAATTGAGGAGAATTTATAATATATGGATTTCTTTTACCTTGATTTTTGGCAAATGAATTTTCTGCTAACTATTTTAAAGTTGGTGCTTTTTTTTTTCATTTTTTTTAGTTCTTTTAAAGCAAGATGGAATGAGGATTTTCATTAAAGAGAAGAGTAGGATAAAGAATGCTGGAGTTAAGACTGATTTTGTATGTTTTTAAAACGTATTGAATCTAATGGGAGAGTTCTTTGTGTAGCTTGATATCATGTTGTTAGCTGTCTCTAGTGTCTGTTGGATGATGTTCCAACGTAAATATTCAGAAGAATCTTGATATCTGATTGGTAGCTACCTTTACCTACTTCTATTTTATTTCTAATTCTTCAATGCCAGAATGCTATAGTGATTGCTCAGTTCCAAAGTTTTAAACAATCGTATTGGTGCTACCTCTGCTAGAAAAATTCTGTATTATAATTGTAAAGGTGAAAGTTATTTAGTTTGCCTCTTCTATCATTACTTCACTCATGGATGCATGTATATGAGCTGGTTATAGTTGATGGCCATTTGGTTTGATCTCTTAATATTGAGCATTATATTTATTTGGCAAAAAATTATGCTTCTTTCTTTCTGAGTAAGCTGTAAAATGACTTAAAACTTGCTTCCACCATCGTATAGTGTACAATCAGGAACTTTTCCAGGCTTATGGGAATTATCTAAGACCTCAGATGATCAAGGTAGTCTTGGAATCGGACTTAGTCAAGAGAAGGTACAAGCCCTCGCTGCACAGAAACTTGGTGCTGCAGATCTCCAGTCTATCATTCTGAAGGTGGTTACCCACATTCTAACACTAGCATAACTTGAATGTTTTTTTTTTTTTAATTAAAAAACTGACCTTATTTTCCTTTTCTTTGCTTCATTTATTTTAACTTTTCTTTTTTAAGGGTGGCGGTGTGTTTACATTGACAAGAATTTATCAATGGGTAAGATCATAAGAATTTTTTGTTTTTTCAGTTAGTGTGTTTCATCTTTGATCATTTCACTGTGTTCCTAAGCTGGTATTCTTTTTGATGTAGTTAGCTAAAAAGTTAACAGGGAAGGTTTTTCTAGAAGCTGCAAACTATCAAATAAAAAAGGAAATCATCAAGAAGGTACGTGATTGGCAGTATTATTATGTAGTTGTCGAATAAATATGAATGCAGTAACATTTTTCTTTAATCGAATGTGGCAGTCAAACATTTACTTTGCAAAGGTCTTGTGAAACAAATTAACGTCCTGATGTCATCTAAGAATCTTTTGTTTATTTCTGCCTTGTTATTATTTATTTCTCTTTTACTAGCATTAAATGGAAATGACTTATTGTTTTTTGTGTATAGTTGGCTCAGGTATAATGCTTGTAGGATCTCTACCAAATTGATAGTATCACAGTACCTAAAAACAAATTATATATTTTATTTTCATTCTCTGTTTTTAACTCAACTTGTGCTTTATTTGAAGACATCGTATGTGAAAATTGTTATGCCAAAGTACTAGATGCATCTTCAAAGTCTTGCAAAGGATCTCAACATAAATTTAAGTCTTACAAAGGAAGCTTGCTTTTACAATAAAATGGTCAATCAAAGTAGAAAGAAAGTGCTTTAGGGCCAACTTTTGTCATAATTATTGGGTTGATAGATAAAGATTCATGTTGTTGGCTGCCTGTAGACAGGATTAAGGATTTCTGGAGCTGAATAGACTAGAGTGTTATTGTTATCTAGGCCTACTGTGCCTAAGTGTATGGCCTGTGATTAAGCAGAGCCAAGTTAAATATCCAACCTTTTAAGTATGCATTGCTAAGAAGTAAAACACCCAAGCTTGGCTTGAGCTCTGGTTGAGCCTCTAAATGGGTGCACAAACTTGGCTTCTCAAGTGCTTGGATAGTCACCAAGCTTCTAGTGAAGCCCACGTGGTTTTTAAAGAGGTGGTTGTTTCACTTTTATTCTAAGTGTGCCCTCTTTATTTTGTATAAACATGTCGGGGGTTTTCCATTTGCTATCATGAAGCTAGATGGATTCTTTTTTCTTTTTCTGATATGATTTGGTATCACCTAGTTGGCTGAATTTATGGGCCATCTTGCTACAACTTTATATATCCTCTGCTTTGAATCAGATAATCTATATATTAGATAATATGTAAAAAATAACTAATAGTACACATTTCTTTTTCTGTATAAAGGGTGGACAATTGGCTGCCATTAATTTGGAGTCCAGAGCTGCCTTACTTGTGGCAAAGCAGGTAATTATAGCATTATATTTGACAAGTTTCTTGAATGCTTTTCCATGCTTTGAAGATGCCACTGTAGTTGGTGGTTGCATCATGCAAGTGAAGCATCTCGTCTTATGAACTCCATTATTGGAAATTAAATAAACATACAATAGGTGTTATTAATTATGAAATGCATGTTATAATATGCTCAATGCTATTTAAAATTGATGAATTTCAATATTTTCTGATCAATTCAAGCAGGATGTGGATATTAGGTAAACCTATTCATTTAACATAGAAATCTAGACAGTTAACTGTATAAATATGTTTTGCAACTTGATCTGTGCTAACACAATAATCATTATTACCTATTTTCCCTATATTTTACGGGTTCAAGACAATGACTGTTATTTCTCTTTTCTTTGCTAGTATTTCTCATTCTTTTAATTGTGGACAGGGTTTTGTTGGAGCTGCGTCAAGATACCTGGGTTTGAGGAGCATGATGTCATTGCTTGGTCCAATGTATTATCTCATCTTCAATGAAGAACTTAATTATGTTCTAGCTGTGTTTATCTCTGTTTGTTTGTTTTTTTGATTGCCACTAACATTAAGATAAAATGATTGAATTCATGGTTGGACAGAGAGGCTTAACTATGATGTAAATCCATGTGTTCCCTGTCCTGAAGGGTGATCAGGATAACCTATGATTTCAGGGACAGTAATAACGCTGTTGTGAACATCATGTGGTCTGAAACTCCATGGTTTCTATATAATGCTTGAGCTGCACACAAATAATAAATTTTATTCCACCTAGTCATGTTTAACCTTGTTCAGATAAGAAAATCTTCACATAAATCTAAACTTTCTAATTAGATGTTTCAATATGCAATAATCATAATTGTGTTTATCTATGAATTCTGTTTGCATGTATACATCTGCATGGCTGATGCTACTTTATCATTTTTATCTCAGCAATTGGAGCAACTTTAGTGCTCAAGGATATAATTTTGCATGTGTATCCTAATTCTGAACTCTGAAGATGCAGGATTGACTAATAAGATAATTTTTGGTTTGCCACAATTAACTTTCTTGTTTATCAAGTGACATCTGAGGTGTTCTGAAATGGATGGACAGGCATCTGAAGTTTGTGAATGAAATCTTGGATGTGCTTAGGAGGGCTATATATTTTGTTTTCTGTGTTGTCTTTTATTCCTTTCTTTCTCATTCTTTGCGTGGTTTTTTACCCTAATTATCAAAGACATCCATCTTAAAAAACCCAGCTGTTCTACCAGCCAACTTTTTGTAAGGCAAGTGCAAAATTTGTTAGTGAACCCTGTCTTTTGGTATGGTTTGAGTTTACATGTGCTGCATAGATGCAGATGCTCTTAAGACATCAAGCTGTTGTGATGCCTGAGTCTACTACCTGGCTCAGTAATTGATTAGAACTTTAGCTTGTATGACAGCTTTGTTTCTGTTGATTTTTTATACAGGTTGTGGGGCACATTTCTGGCAGATGTAGTCATTCAAATGCTTGGAACTGATTATGCTAGAATCTTGCGAGCAATTTATGCATTTGCTCAGGTAAAATATTGTAATGGTTGCTTTTGTTTTATGCAATTATCCACATGCCAGATCCTGCTCGGCACAGAGATACATATTGATATTCTAATCACAAGCTCATGATTGTGGGCATGCACACACACACAGATAGTTTTGGTTGCCTTATGGTTTTGTTTAGAGGTTTTATTACATTTGTTTTCTGTCATTCTGTGATAGTGAATCAGGGACACCAATTCATTATTTTGAACCCTGGTTTTTATCCATGTACAAACCGTTCTCTAAATCAAGACCAACTTGAACTGATAAATCATTGCATGCTTGTATGATCCCAAAACCAAAACCCAGAACAGCAGGATGGACCTGGCAAGATCCTTGACCTGTGCATAATATATGGGTCTGATCTTAGTTTTGTCATGTATTGTAAGCCCATTCTATGATTTGGCACTGATGGCAAGATTAATGCCTTGGTCACTATATTCAATTTGAACATCAAATTGCTTGATAAGCAAGCACAGTACAAATGTCAACAAGACAGCTTTCTTTTTTCTTTTTTTGAAACACCTTTTGATTTGCAACTACACGATGAATAACTAATACAAAATTTCTTCCAAATCCTCATCCCAAGGGGATTTCAATTCGAAGTGGAATTTCAGTATTAAACAAGCAACTTTCTATTGGAATAACATTTAACAGGGTTTCTTTTCTGTTCCTTTTCCTTTTTAATTTTTAATTGTAACATGCATGTTGATTTCTGTAATTGCCAATGAGTTATCTGTTTTTGCCTCAGATTCGCATCACCCGTACATGTAGGTTGCCCCGTGATAATGATTGAAAGGAGATGGTTGTGTTAAACCTCTTTTCAATGCGATAAAGAGCTTGCAAGGATTCTTGTTCTGGACGACTTGAATGTACATGGTATCCCCTGTCCCCTCTTGCTTACTGTATATATTATTCTGGAATTGAGTTGCGATTTGCTTCTATGCTAATTAAGTTTGAATTATAACTGGTTTGGAAGTTGAAATATTAAACACTTCGGTGCAAAGAATTTTGCTTTCTTGGACGGGGATTATTATCTGCAATGGCATTAAGGATATTGCTAATCAAGTCCTTTGAAGTTGTGCATTGTGCAGATGCAGGGGTGAAAAGAAATCCTGTTATTACATGGGATCTCTTCTGCACTTTGCCCAAATGCAAGACATCGCAACTTGCATTTCTGCCTATCCAAAATGGGTGTTCAAGCTCATCAATTTATATGGGCATTGAAGTTTTGCCTCCTGGTTTATATTTCTCAAATTAATATTTCGTCTGACATTTTCCAGAGTATGTGTTGGTTTCCTGGACTTTTTTTTTTTTTTTCATTTGACAGTACAACCTTGGTAATGCAATCATGTTTTAAAAAAGTAATTTGGGGAGTGGACCCGATTATAATAATAGAAAAGATAATAATTGTTAACGGGCTAATTTAAACAAAAATGAATCACTGGAACCTGAAAAAATAGAACCTAAAAAAAAGGTTAACCGAAACAAAAAAAAATTATGCATATTTATTATGCATCATTTCTGGATTCCAGCCAATCATATGAAAACAGAAAGAAATGAAAGTGGGAACAGAAGAAAAATAAAAACTCAACCCGAACCGATCTTAGTGAGCATAATAAATATGTGTTCTAAGTGAGCATAATAAATATGCATGTTCGGTTGTGAGATGGGGAGAACAAATAATAAAAAGAATTTAAAGTTCATTTCCAAATAAATTATACATGGAGGAATGAAATTGAAAAAATAAAAATAAAAAATCATGGAGACCAATTAAATTCTATGACTCGAATTATTTTAATGAGATAATTTAATAGAATAAATATTGAAGGATGAAGTATAAAAAATATTGAATTAAAAAAATAACTTTAAAAAAAATTTAAGTCAATTCAGGTTAACTTGTTAAATCTACTATCTAAATAGTGAGATTAAAATAAAAAAAATATAAATAAAATTGAAGAAAGTTATGAAGCTCAATATTAAAAAAACTCTAACCTTGAAGGATGAAATTTTAAAAAAATTAATTTAAAAAAATTTCTAAAATAAATTTAACAAAGAACAATAAATAAAAAGAATTGAAATAACTTGAGTTATTTTTAAAATTTATGAAAAATTATATAGAAAGAAAATAAATAAAAATAACATACCCCAATATCCAATTGAATAAATGCTCAAGGATAAAATTGAAAAAACATGAGTTTTTTCTTAAAAAAAGCAAGTCCATTAGAACCTTTAAACCGTGGTTAATTTCTAAAACTTACAATCCGTGAAATCTTAGACCCAAACTCAATAAAGAAGCTCAATTCTCAACATATTTAATGTTGAAGGATGAAATTAAAAAAAAATCAATTTAAAAAACTATCTTATATAAAATAATAATAATAATAAAAATAAAAACTACAATTGAAAGATGAAAAATTGAAGGGGGATGAAATTTAAAAAAAAAACACTCAAATTTTGTAAAGTATTCTAGATAAAATGAATAGTAATAAAAAGAACATGGACTAAATCTAAAGAAATAAAAAATTAAAAAACTACTCTGAATTTTTGAAAGGGCTAGACACAAAAATCAAGGCAGAGTAAGAAAAAAAAGGAAAAAAAATGATACCAACGATAAATTGAAGGGGTGTTGGTCAAATACATCGCTTTATCATGGATGAGACTTCGAGACGATTTAAATGCCTACGCTGGAGGTGACCTTTAGTCACAGATGACTCGACACTTGTTGCCAAAACAAGTTCTTTTTCTAATAATTATTATTATTTGATCAAATACAAAAATGCCTATAAGTCAACTTGATATTAACAAAAAACTATGATAAAAAGACAAAAATGGTCTTGGAAGATAGTTTAATAGATTTCTTTTTCTAAGGTAATTAAGTAATTTACCATGCTAAAATATTTAAAGTACTAAGAACATCATGGATTTTAGTTTTATTTTTTTCTTAGGGGCAGTTAAGTAATTTTACTATGCAAAAATGCTAAAAAACTATTCTACCCATACAATTTAAAAATAACAATTAAATCATAGTGAAAAGGTTATGACAGGACCAAAAGATTGATATCTTCTCTTAAGTGTAGGAGTGTCGAAGTAATAAATAATCCGGCAAGATCGGGGTTGAACTACAAAGAGGTTAATTGTATAAATTATAAATCACAATAATACAACAAAAACAACAATAGTAACAACAATAATAATAATAGTAGTAGTAATAGTAATAATAATAATAAAAAAAAAA
>NW_011499905.1:208061-208952 GCF_000495115.2 Populus euphratica | reverse complement strand
TTTATTCGAATAATGTTAATACTTGTAAATGTGGTCTGACATTCATGCCTATAACTTATGTTAACAACAAATCAAGTTCCTTTCATAGCTCAGGTGTCGGTTATACCATACAGTATGAGCTGTGAAAGTGCCAAACATTTGTTGTGTCTAGCATAAATCTAGATTAGTTATTTAACAAGCTTATTTAGAGATCCAGATGCCTAAATGCATGGCAAATACCTTCTTTTATAGACCAAAATTGAAAACTATTGATTTGATGACTAATTGATGAGTGGATGACTAACTCTTAACTTGGTGATAATCTTTATCTTCTCTTGTCTGCCCAAAACATCATTGATAATGTTAGAATTGGAACCATTTGAAACATGAAAGTTGTAGAAAATTGTCTTAGATTTCCAGAAAAGAAAATATAGGTCATTTGGACTTCTAAAACTCTAGATATGGGTCAAACACTGAACAATGTTCGAGCTGTAGGACAGATTCAGATTTCTTTATTGTTGCTACAATTTGGAGTTGAAAATGACCTTATTAAATCTTGGGCTCTATATGAAAGTTGTAGGCCTATATCTTACATTTCCATCCATATAAAATAGACCTAAATCTGAGATCTACAGCTCCATATATGACCCAATTATTGAACAGTGTTCTGGTTTGTATTACATTAACATATCTTTTTTAAGTTTGACCATTTCTTTGTCCTTTCAATTTTAGTTCTTAAACTCATCGATCAATCCTTTCATTTATGTGATTGATCTGCATTGAAAATGAACATTGATATCTTCTTTCAAGTGCAAGAGTGTCGAAGTAATAAATAACCCGGTAAGATCGAGGGTAGAATCATAGGGAGGTTAATTGTATAAATTATAAATAACAATAATACAACAACAACAA